>NC_137056.1:36257472-36282472 GCF_032717465.1 Coenobita brevimanus
GTGTGTGTGTGTGTGTGTGTGTGTGTGTGTGTGTGTGTGTGTGTGTAATCCTCTTTGCAATATATCATGGTCTCATTTACAGTATGTGTCTAAGCGTGTGCTTGTGAATTTTTCTTTGTGTGTGTGTGTATGTGTGTGTGTGTGTGTGTGTGTGTGTGTGTGTGTTTGTGTGTGTGTGTGTGCGTGTGTATGTATGTGTGTATGTGTATGAGTATGTATGTACTGTATGTGTATGAGTGTATGTATGTGTGGGTGTATGTGTGCGCATGGACTTGAGCGACATGTGTATATCAATAATTACTGCAAAGGTTAATTAGCACAAGGATGAGTGGTCTTTAAACACCTGTAGTCTTGATGTAGCTGAAGTCTGTTTGGCCTGAAATTCACACTTACGATGAATTTCCCGTCGTAACTAAGTGTGTTTTCACGAGAAGACCGAGAGACATGGAAGGTTTCGACGCTGTACTTCGCATGCCCGTCAAGATAAAACAATCTTAGGTACGAGAAGAAGCTGATCGTAAGTTTGTTGGTGAATTAAGGTGTTTCCTAAGATAACCCTGCACTGTCACGGTCATATGCAGGTTTTTCCCCCCCTTCCCCGCACTGGTATAATTCTAGGGAGTGTATTTAGCAAGTTTGGTGATCCCCCGCTCGACCTTTGACCTTAGGGTGTGATCTGCGCCAAAATCATGAGATATTCTATTAACATACATACACACATACATACTCAGAAACCGACTCATTACAGTAACAACGTCTTCGTGATCACTAAAAGTATACCTCACTGACGCACTGCGTCTTCACTGAAATGCAGGCCCCCACACCACACCACCACACGCCACACCGCACCACACAATAACACACCGCACCGCGTCGCAGTACACCACCCACACCACAACGCAGCGTAACACACCGCACCGCACCGAACCGCGTCGCAGTACACCACACCGCACCACACCACAACACAACGTAACACACCGCACCGCGTCGCATCACACCACACCACACCACACCACACCACACCACACCACTACAAGACAACACACCGCACCGCACCATACCATACCATACCACACCACACCACACCACAACACACCAGAACTCACCTCAGGCACTTCACAACACACACAATCCTTCAAAAAAAAAAATTCGTGGGAGCGCCCGGCTGAAGTGTGCGGTGCCCTGCAGTCCACTGGGGTCATGTCCACCTGAATCATATGAGGCAAACAAAACCCCATGGCCACACTGTGATTGCACTTAACTGGTAATTACATCAACTTCATTATTAATACCATCATCTGTCACTATTTGAGAGATCGTTTACGCTGAGGAAAATCGTCTGGCTGCAGTAAGAGTGAAATATAAGAGATGTCATAGCATAGGTTGGGTTGATGGTAATGATAAATGTGATGATGATGACTGTAGGGGTTAGGCAGGTGATGATGATAATAATGATGATGTTTGATATGTAGATGATGATGATAAGAGTAGGGGTTATGTAGGTGGTGAGGTGATGATGATGATAACGATAGTAAGAGGTATGGAGGTGATGATGATGATGACGGTAGAGGTTATGCAGGAGGTGATGATGATGATGATAACTGCGTGCATGGTAAGGGCATCTGGTCATTATAACAGTAAATTAAGGGCGAGGGAGGTACACGCATTAACACTCACCACTAATGACTTACCTGGATACACACGTGAATAATTGTGTGTGTGTGTGTGTGTGTGTGTGTGTGAGAGAGAGAGAGAGAGAGAGAGAGAGAGCGAGAGAGAGAGAGTAATGAAAGGCAGGATCGTGCACACCTTGCCTAGATTAATGAAATGAAATTCGCTGTGGATTGCCATAATTATTTTCTTTCTTTATTTTTTTCAGTCAACTTTCCTGCACCAAAACTTATCCTTATCCCTTTCTTAATTAATTTCCTTTTGTTTATTTTCTCCTCATAATTAATTTCCTTTTGTTTATTTTCTCTCTCATCAGCTTTTCCTTCTCTTTCCTCCCTTCCCGTCTCCCCATCTCTGTGTTGCTACTTGTCTTTAACTACTTCACCTCCTCCTTCCCTCTCTGTCCCTCCCCCTTCTGCGTGTCTTAACTCTCTCTCTCTCTCTCTCTCTCTAATTTCTCTACCGTAGTGTCCTGTTTTATAAAGTGGTGTCTCAAACTTTTATCTCTGCGTCTTTTCCTTATTCGTCCAATCTTCTCTCATTCTCTTCTCCCATCTTCCTTTCTTTGTGTCTTTCCCTCAGATCTTTTCCTTCTTCCTTCTTAGTCTCTCTTGTACATTTTCTCATGAATATGTTTACTCATTCCTCAGTCCTTTATCTCCCCGTCTCCTTGTGTCCCCCCCATCCCTTACCTCTCCTTATTGTCCCCCTCCCTACGTTACTCTTCCCCATCCTTCTCCTCCTCTCCGCCTCACTTCTATCCCTTGTCACCTCCCTCCACCCCTTTTCTCTTACTCCCTCTTCCTTCTCTTCTCTACACCCCTGTTCTTCCCCTCAGTTCATCTCTCCATCTCTCTTCTCTTCCAACCCCCTTCCCTCCACCCCTCCCCTCCATACTCCCTGCTGTGCCCCTTCTCTTCCTCACCAGCTGCATCATCGCCCCTACTCTCTTCCCTCCCCCCCCCTTCCATTCCCTGCACGTTCCTCCCCTCTCCCTTCCTCTCCACACCTTTTCTTCCCCCCACCTCATCTTTCCCGTCCACATGCCCCCTCTTTCCTTCTCTCCCTGTCTTCCCCTTCCTCCTTTCCCCTCTCCATTCTCACCCTCTCTCCCTTCTATCCGCCCAACCCCTATTTCCTCCCCCTTTCCCCTGACACCCTCATTCCTCGTCTCCTTGCCTCTCCCTTCCCCTCCCCTTCATTCCTCTCCCATCCCCTTTCCCTCAGTATCTCCTCTCTCCCATTCTCCCTTCCCCTTCTCTCATTACCCTCTTCTCTCCCTCTCTTCCTCCCCTCTGGCCACCCCTTTCCATATCCTTCCCCTCCCTTCCATTGCCACCTCAGTCTGCTTCCCCTTCCTATTCCCTACCCTCCCTCTATCTCATCTCCCCCCACTCTTGTACTCCTCTACTCTCCCTCTCTCCTGCACCTCTCGCTCTCTCTCTCTCCTTCCTCCCCTTTCCCCCTACCCTTCCCTACCTCCCTTCTGTCACTCCCTCTCCCCCCTACCCTCCTCAAGTTCTCTCTCCCTTCTGCCTTATCACTCTTTTTCCTTCGCTTTCCTACCTCCCACCGTTCTTTCGTCCCCCACCCTCCTTACTCTTCCCCCTCCCTCCCTGACCCCCTCTTTCTCCCTCTCCTCCCCTCTTCCTCCTCACTCTCCGCATTCTCATCCCTGCCCCTCACTCTCCATCCCCTTGCCTCCTGCCCTCTCTCCCCCTGCCCCCCTTCCCTCCAGCCCTCTCTCCCTCTGCCGCTCTCCCCCTGCCCCCTCCCCCTGCCCCCCCCCTATTATCCTCGGGAGGGCAGCTGCTGACATGATTTTTTTCCCTTTCACTCACCCCCGGCCAGCGCGTTGGAAGCTCCGCGCCATTTTCTCTCCTCTCATTCTCTCTCTCCATCTCCCTCCCCTCCCCTCCCCTCCCTCTCTCCCCCTCCCCACCACCCTTCTATTTCTATTTCTCTACCTATTCATCTATCTGTCTTTACCTGTCTGTCTGTCTGTATCTCTTCTTATATCTTTGTGTCTATCTGTAATTATGCTTCTCATTTGTCTGTCTATCTGTCTATTTATCTGTCTATCTATCTGTCTATCTCTCATCATCCCCTCTCTCTTCTTCAATCCCTTGTATGTTTTTTTATTATATCTTACATTTCTCCTTTGTTATCTTTACCCCCTCTTCACCTCTTCTTCTTCCTTTGACTAATTCATTCCTCTCCCTCCTTTATTGGTCTTCTTTCCTATCTTCTTTCCCAGTTTTATTGCTCCTTTTCACCCTTTCTCTCTTCCGCGTTTTGATTCTCCATCTCTTCATTTTCGTCCTCATTCCCTCTTGCATTTTTTTTTTTTATCGTTCATGTCCCAGTTTTTTGGTAATTTTTCTTTGTATTTCTTCTCTTTATTCCTCATTCTCTTCCTTTACTTCCCCATTCCGCCTCTGCCTTTATTGCCTAATCTTCATCTGCTCACTTCCTTATATCCTGGTTTTACTCCTTAGTGGCTGTTATTGTCTTCCTATGTCTCTATATACCCATCCTCCTCTCTTTTTGTCTTTCTCTTATAGTCTCCCTCATCACCTCCTTCTTCTCTTACGTTTTCTTTATATTTATCATCTTTTCTGTATTTTTTGTTTTTGTCTTTTTTACTCTCTTTCTCTAACCATCCTCCTCTTCCTCTCTCCTCTTCCTCTTACGCCAGTTCTCTTTCTTCCTCTTCCTCCTCTTCCTGGGCTTGCTTATTCACGCTGTCTCTCCTCTTGTTTATTCTCCTTGTTTTTGTTTTCCCTCCTTTTTTTTTCCCTACTCATTTTTTTTTCCATAATATCATGTCTTCTTCCATCATCATCATCATCATCATTATAATCATCATCATCATCATCATCATCATCATCATCATTATCATCATCATCATCATCATTATCATCATCATCATTATCATCATCATCATCATCATCATCGTCATCATCATCATCGTCATATCATCATTTGTACCCTTAGCAGAAATTAGGTACATACACACTCTCTCTCTCTCTCTCTCTCTCTCTCTCTCTCTCTCTCTCTCTCTCTCTCTCTCTCGTAGTGAAAGGGACTGAGGCAATTTCCGCAAACCCCTTTCATCCGGTGACTCATTCCATATTAAACTCTCGCTGCGTTCAGACGATTGTAAAGACGATTTTTTTTATCATCTCTACCTCCTGCAGTTCGATCCGTGTCTCTTAAGCTGAATAAAATCGTCTGGAATGAGCAAGAATGAAAAATAACCCCTTCCTTACGATGTCTTATACTCTCTCTCTCTCTCTCTCTCTCTCTCACCTCTCACCTGACTTTCTTTAGACCCATCAGCCCGCGGACGTCTTTATTCTCGCTGCTACCAGACGATTTTTTTTTTTTTAGTGCTTAAGGGAGATTTTTTAGGCTTAAGGGGATCTGTAGGAGAGGCCCTGTCCGTCCGTCTTCTCACTAATGATTTTCGGACGCTGGTGCTTCAGTCTTGTTAGATTTTCAGCGACTTTAAACACGCCACATCACACCGGCCATACCACCATCCCACACCATACTACACACAACACCACACCTGTCATACCACCATCCCACACCATACTACACACAACACCACACCTGTCATACCACAATCCCACACCATACTACAAACAACACCACACCTGTCATACCACCATCCCACACCATACTACAAACAACACCACACCTGTCATACCACCATCCCACACCATACTACACACAACACCGTACCTACCATACCACCATCCCACACCATACTACACACAGCATCATACCACCATCCCACACCATACTACACACACAATACCACACATACCATACCACCATTTCACACCATACACAAAATCCCCCTCCCACATTACTCAAAGTGCCCCGAAGTTCCCGCATTTAGAATTTTCTTACTTGTTTATATTGGGACAGGTTAATGGCTGCATCCTTCATTAACCTCTTGAGCACGAGAGTTCTTACATGAGTTGAGTAAAACCGTCTGGAGGCAACAGAAATTAAGAAAAGAGTGAGGGTCGCCGATACACGTAGCTGGCGAGATCTGGCAATGGGCGTGTTTACATATGACGTCAACAGCCCTTCGCATATGGTGAGTCAAATCGCAGACGGGTAAAGGGATTAATGAACGCTGCTGTTCGGTCTTCCTATGATAATCACCGGCAACCCCCTCAGTCCGATGATGTTTATTTAATTGTAATGTTTCAGTTATCAGACGATTTTATTCAGTTGAGGAGAGGCGTCTGGTAGTGAAGGGCTCTGAACATACCTAACCCTTTTTACCACGAAAGGTTTTCCATGTGATGAATAAAATCGCCCGACGGTAGGTAGAATTAAATGAAAAATGCCTCCTCATAGGGGTGGATTGGTGAAGTAAATGAGGTTAACAAGAGCGCGGTAATTTGGAAATACACAGTGAGCCGGAAATATATGGCATTGATCTTATTTATGGCTGGGAGAATGTGGCAATGATGGTGTTTACATGTGACGTCATCATCCCTCCTCGCGCCACATCATCAACTGAGAAAAATCGTCTGGAGACGGCATGAATGAACGTTCAAAATGACGTCAGGTCCCCCGACACACGTACCGGTAATCTGGAAAAATCTGGCAACGATCGTGTTTACATGTGACGTCATCAGCACTCATCCCCCACATCATCAGGCCCGGGTCAATCAAGCAATCAGAGTGCAATCATCGCTAATAGCCCGCCCTGCTTGTAATTGCCTGCCAGTGTTGCGGCTCTAGTTGCCTTGTTAACCGCTTTTAAACTCACCTGCTGAAAGGAAGGGAGGAAAGAAGGGAAAGGGGGAAGGGAGGACAGAAGGGAAAGGGGGAGGGAAGGTTATGCGGTGGTGAAGCAGCGAGTTTAATGATGCTGATAATTGCCGTGTGTGTGTGGCTGTGTTAGGTTGTAGCTTCATTTCCCACAAACGCTTGACTCTGTTTGGTGAGAGTTGATAGTATTTTGAAGCGTGGTGGCTCGGTGGCAGCGCATTCGCCTCTCGGAACCAAAGCTGTTGATGGTGTATATTTCAAGTAGGAAGTGTTAATTGGTGGTATTGGTGTGTTCTTTGATATGTTTGCTGATGTTCGCATGCTCTTGGTTTATAGCGATGGCACACACACACACACACACACACACACACACACACACACACACACACACACACACACACACACACACACACACACACACACACACACACACACACACACACACAGGCTGAATCTCGTGCACCGGTATTGGGCGGGTTGCCGGAAGTGATACCATCCTGCTTCACGGAACTGATCAATTTCAAAGCAAGGTAATATAATGCTCAGTTGAAATCAGTAGTTCCTTAATACTTCTCCGAAACTGTCGAAACTTCCAAGTCTTCCTAAAACACATTATTAACCCCTTCCGGCCGAGATGCCTTTAATGAGCTGTAAATAAATCTTCTGGTGGTGTCAAGAAGGAAGTACGAATGTCGTCATCACAGTGAAGGGATTAATGGAAACCCCCAACCCCTTCACTGTCATGTGTCTCTCTTAAGCTGAATAAAATCGTCTGCAGTTAGTAGAGCAAACTCGGCCATCACAGTGAAGGGGTTTATCGTGCTTTCCCTCACTTGAGTATAAAAAAATCGTCTTGTCAGCAACTGTAAAATCCCTTAGGTTATCCAATCAAGCGAAAGAGGTAATAATAATTTTCCTCAGGTAATTAAACTCGTCTCCATTGGGCAAGAACAGAGTTACTGTATCACCTGGTCTACCTGCATCAGCACGTGTTAACACCTTTACAATCACGTAACCTTTTTAGTTTATTCTGGGTACCTGTGGACGATTTAAATAGCTGTTGAACGAACTTTATAATTATTGCTGACGCTAACAACAACTTCTTTTAGCCTTGTAGGAGCCATTATGATTTTTTGGCTTTTGTTGTTACCACCTGATCATTATTTATTTATATATTTATTAATTTATTTAGTTTTTGGGAGATCTTTAGCGCTGACAGGTTTAACTCCATCAAACCAAGGACGTCATTTTTTCTTTATACGTCCAACTCTGACAATAATCGTAATAGCCTGTTCTCTGAGGTCCAGCAGTCCTCCTACGTACCATACACCTCCACATGTCACCACCCTGTCACACCGTCCATACTGAATACATGCAAGAGCTGCCTCATACGGGACTGGTGTATTGGTATTAGCGGGGGTGTTTTTGCGGCATATCGGCAGGTCTGGTAGATCAGTAAAGCAAAACTTGAAAAAGATCCATCGTACTGAAAGGGATAATATTGAGATTGCTTAGATGGCCCGCACTCTCCTTTTCTCAGTCCCACTTTTCTGATCACTGCTACCCGGACACAGGTGCACACAGTCACATACGCACATAGTTATACGTGCATAGTCGTTCATACATGTGTGCTGTCGTATGTAAACAGTCACACAAATAACGTACATACACCATCACACGTACGTACATACAGTAATACGTACATACGTGCAAATCTCCAGGCAATCGTGTGTGTGTGTGTGTGTGTGTGTGTGTGTGTGTGTGTGTGTGTGTGTGTGTGTGTCATTTAGCCTCCCTCGCTGTTTTTCCTTTAACACCCACTTTTACTTTCTTTCAGTTCCGCACACACACACACACACACACACACACACACACACACACACACACACACACACACACACACACACACCTAAATCTCTAGCCATAAGTTTTTTGCGTGTGAAGTTTGTTTTAACGTGCGTGCCATTTACTCTCTCCCCCACCACCCTTTTTCCCCTCTTTCATTCACTTTTGACCATCAGCCCCCCTCCTGCACGCACACACGCACACGCACGCAACTCTCGAGGCACATGTCAACACGTCCCTAGGTGGCTGCACTCAGTTACCTACCCGCTGGATACGCAACGACCCCCCCCCCTCCCCCCCACACACACGCCTCTCATTTCCTCTCTGTGTTACCCCACTCCCCTCTTTTTTCTCCCTCTCCACTATCCCCCACTCCCCTCGACCCCTTTCCCTGCAAGACCCCTCACAGCTCAACCCCTTACGTTATTCTCATTTGGTGCTCCCTCCCCCCCTCTCACCCCCTTCCACTGTTTTTCACGTCCCCTCCTTTGTTTCCTTCCCCTCCCCTTCTTATTTTCTTTTCTAAGGCCCCCTCCCCCCTCCCCTCCCTCACCACAAGACCGTCTCAAAACTCTTCCCCCTTACATTATTCCCCTCTCCCCCCTCCCTCTCTCCCCCTCCCTATATCACACCCCATATCACTGGATCAGACGTCTCCTCTCCTTACATTCTCCCCATCAGCTACCCCCACCCTCCTTCACCCTTCCCCCACAATCTCCTCCCCTTCAAATTATTCCCCTTTGCCCCTCCTTGAGCCCCACATTGCATCCCCCTTCCACTGTGTCACCCTTTCCCCCCCCCCACATGCTTCCTCCCCATCCATCCTCCTGTCTCCCCATTTTCACCATTCCCCTTGTTTGTCTCCCCCCCACTTCCCTGATTCCTCTCCTGTCGTCCCCCCTCCCCCTCCTTTCACCTTATTTCTCTCCCCCCTCTCATCTCTCTCCTCTCTCTTAATTCCTTCCTATCCCACCCCATATCACTCCCCTACCTCCCTTCTCCCCTTCCTTAGACACCATGCCACTTACCTCTGTTCCACTCTTCTCTCTCCCCCAATCCCTCTCCTTCCCCTCGTCTCCTACTCCTCTCCCCTTCATCTCTCGTCTATATCACCCTTGTCCTCCCCTCCCAAGCCTCTCCTCTCCCCATTCTCACCTCCCCAGCTCCCCTGTACTCCCTTCATCCCGTCCCCAGCCTCCTCTCTCCCCTGTTTTCCCCTTTCCAGCTCTCCTTCACCCTCTTCATCCCCTCCTCTCGCCTCCCCTCTCCCCACTTCTCCCCTCCCAAGCCTCCCCGCTCCCCCCTTCTCCCCAGCAGTGATCAAGTTTTGGAGCCCACTGAAAAATGTTTGTCTGTAAAAAGTTCTATCTGGTATGCCAATAGGAGGGGAAGGTGGGGGGGCGGCGGTGAGGTAGGAAGGGGTAGAGGTGGAGGAAGGAAAAGGTTGAGGGGGGAGAGAGAGAGAGAGAGAGAGAGAGAGAGAGAGGCGGGTGAAAGGAGACGAAGCGAACTGAGGGATAAGGAACGTAGGAGACTAATTGAAAAGACATGAGAAAATATGGGATGGGAACGGACTGGGAATATGGAGAGAGAGAGAGAGGATTCACAAACTGAAAAAAAAAAGGGGGGGAATGGAGAGAGAGAGAGAGAGAGAGAGAAATCACAAATCATCAAAAGCAGGAACAATGAGGGGGGATAATGGAAGAATGGTAATGAGAATAATAAAGAAGGAAATAAGAAGACGACGAACCAGACAACACAGATACACATTAAAGAACCACGAAGCGGAAGATATAAATGAAGACCCGTGGCAGGAAAGCGTGAGAGAATGCAAAAAAGAAGCGAAAGAAGAGGGTGATAATAATAATAGAGAGAGAGAGAGAGAGGAAGAGGGAAATTAAAGAGGAGCTACGGGGCGAAGGGAAGCGACTCGGAGGAGGAGGAGGAAGGGAGGAGCGGAGGAGACGTGATAAAGATTGGGGAGGGAGGAGGGAAGGATGAATGAAGAGAGTAGAAGATGAGCTGGTATGCGGAAGTGGAGGAATGCAGGAGAAGGGGAGAGAGAGACGAATGAATGAGAGGTGTGTGAGAGAGAGTAAAAAAAGTGGCGATGAAGAGGGAAGACTACAATAATGATGATAATAATAATTGATTCAGACGCCCGACTTCCCATATCCTTTCAGTTCATTTATTTGTGTATCGTTCATTTATCATTCCTACTAACAACACTCATTTATTTATTTTTATTGCCTATTGGAGTTGCATTAGTGTGTTTTGCCTTGATCGTTCTCTTTTTTCTTATTGCCCTCTCAAAGAGGGTGACATAATAAAGCATTTTATTTCTTAGTTACGTAATTCAGCATCAGTAGGAATAACACTTAAAACATCATCATCATCATCACTACACCACCACCACCACCACCACCACCACCACCACCATCATCATCATCATCATCATCATCATCATCACCATAAATATCTACCGGTAGCTGAAATATGGAAGAGACGTCCTTGTACCGAAGGGGTGAGTGGAAAGAAAGGAGTGAGGAGTGAATGGAATGAAAGGGGTGAGTGGAATGAAAGGGGTGAGTGAAATGAAAGGGGTGAGTGGAATGAAAGAGGTGGGTGGAATGAAAGAAGTGAGGAGTGAACAGAGTGAGTGGAATGAAAGGATTGAGTGGAATGAAAGGGGTGAGCGGAATGAAAGTGATGAGTGGAATGAAAGGGGTGAGTGGAGTGAAAGGAGTAAGTGGAATGAAAGGGGTGAGTGGAGTGAAAGGAGTAAGTGGAATGAAAGGGATGAGTGGAATGAAAGGGATGAGTGGAGTGAAAGGAGTGAGTGGAGTGAAAGGAGTGAGTGGAATGAAAGGGGTGAGTGGAATGAAAGGGATGAGTGGAATGAAAGGGGTGAGTGGAGTGAAAGGAGTAAGTGGAATGAAAGAAGTGAGTGGAATGAAAGGAGTGAGGAGTAAACGGAGTGAGCGGAATGAAAGGAGTGAGCGGAATGAAAGGAGTGAGTGGAATGAAAGGGGTGAGTGGAATGAAAGGAGTGAGCGGAATGAAAGGAGTGGAATGAAAGGGATGAGTGGAGTGAAAGGTGTGAGTGGAATGAAAGGAGTGAGTGGAATGAAAGGAGTGAGTGGAATGAAAGGAGTGAGCGGAATGAAAGGAGTGAGTGGAATGAAAGGGATGAGTAGAATGAAAGGGGTAAGTGGAATGAAAGAGGTGGGTGGAATGAAAGAAGTGAGGAGTAAACGGAGTGAGCGGAATGAAAGGGGTGAGTGGAGTGAAAGGGGTGAGTGGAGTGAAAGGGGTGAGTGGAATGAAAGGGGTGAGTGGAATGAAAGGGATGAGTGGAGTGAAAGGGGTGAGTGGAATGAAAGGGGTGAGTGGAGTGAAAGAAGTTAATGGAGGTTGTCCTTATCCCCTTATCCCCTGGAGTATGAGGATGTGGGGGGTAGGCAGGGGTATGAGTGAGAGTATTGTGAGAGAGAAGAGTGAGGGGATCATATCGTGTGGGGGTGGCAGGAAGGCATAGTAATATTAAAGATAGTAATGGTAAGAAAATAGCAGTAGTAATAATAGTAATGGGAAAATGGATGTTATTGATGGTATTGGGAGTAATGGTGGAATATGAGTGATGTGTGTGTGTGTGTGTGTGTGTGTGTGTGTGTGTGTGTGTGTGTGTGTGTGTGTGTGTGTACAGGACCCCAGGGAGCTTCACGTACCCTCACCCTTCATGACACAACATTGTTAATCATTATAATATTACTACCAACCCTCACACACACACACACACACACACACACACACACACACAAACAGCTTGTCATAAGAGGCGACTAAAAGTGGCGTGTTTGCCTCTCATCGTTGTC
Organism: Coenobita brevimanus; assembly: GCF_032717465.1. NCBI lineage: Eukaryota > Metazoa > Arthropoda > Malacostraca > Decapoda > Coenobitidae > Coenobita > Coenobita brevimanus. The sequence continues at coordinate 36,269,664 of NC_137056.1, forward strand.
TCCGTACTGTCCCCTTCTTGTCTTCTGTTCTACCTGTCTTCTTGATACTTCCGTGTTTCTTGATGTCTTTATTTCTTCTCTTCCCCCATCATGTTAGAATAGTTTAAGGACTTCCCATTGACGTTCAGCTTTTCTCCTTTACACTACATCCACGCCAAGACCATTTCAACGCCAGCTTTAGTGCCATGTAGCCCTATTATGACGTGCTGGTTCTTCATTATTTCTCTCTCTCTCTCTCTCTCTCTCGTTTTTTAACTTCCGCCAAGGAGGTTATGTTTTTGCCCGCGTTTGTTTCTTTTTTTGTCTGTTTGTAACTTTGCTCGAAAAGTTATGAACAGATTTTGATGAAATTTTGTGGAAGGGTAGGCCATGAGCCAGGCAAGAAATGATTAAGTTTGGGGGTGGATCCGGATCCTTTTTAATGGCATTGGCGGAGGTATACGCTCTCTGAGTGCTTGCAAGTTATATAATTAATCATGTTTCTTTTCTGTTTCAGGTATGTATTGGTGTTCATGTGTTCACTCCTTGGTTGATGAAAAGGTAAAGTACTGTAGGAAGATCAGTCTCTCTCTCTCTCTCTCTCTCAGGGCTGGGAGAGTGGAATGGGGTGGGAAGAGGTGGGGTGGGGAGGGGAGAAGATGGCCCGGCAAGGTGGACAGGGAGGGAATGAGTGGGTGGGGTTTGGAATTTGGGATGGGATGGATTAGAGGATGGGGTGGAGGGAGGGGTGGAAGGGGGGAGGGACGGGTAGGGAAGGGGTACTGGGTGGTGGTGGTGAGCGGTGGGGAAAAAAAAAGAAAAAAAAAAAAAAAGCACAGGGAGTATCGAAAAATTCCCGTATTTGGTTAAAGGTCCACCGAGCTGGCTGACCCCCCCCCCCTCTCTCTCTCTCTCTCTCTCTCCCTCCAGGCTCTTTAACTTCTATCTCCCTATCCCTGTGGCTTTGTCCTTTTCTATCTGACTATGGCATTATCTATTTATCTATCAGTCTATCTATCTATTTGTCATCGCTTCCCTGTCCATTCTGCTAGTGTCTATTGGCCTCTATCTATCTGGTCAGTTTATCTATCCATCTATCTGTCCATTTCACAAAGTCTATTTCTGTCTCTCTCGCTTGTGTCTATTTGTATATCTATCTGTCTATCTATTTCTAGCCCGAATTCAATCAGCCACCGAACCATTTGCATACCAGGAGTGGCTGCGTGTGCGTTTGTGTGTGTTTTGAGTGTGTACGTATTTTTGTGCATGTGTGTAGTTGCATTTGTGTATGTGTGTGTGTGTGTGTGTATGGGAGTGTATGTGTGGGCTTTCATGTGCGTGTTTGTGGTTTGTGTGTGTGTGTGTGTGTGTGTGTGTATGTGTGTGTGTGTGTGTGTGTGTGTGTGTGTGTGTGTGTGTGTGTGTGTGTGTGTGTGTGTGTGTGTGTGTACGGTACTTATTTTACGATAGACAGCATAAAACTCACAAATGATAAATGAATGTGTATGTTTCACGTACACTGCACTCGTAGGTGTATGTGTATATGTGCGTGTATGTATGTGCGTGTGTGTACGTGGCCCAGGTCTTAATATATACATCGAATACATATTTTTCGGGCCCATGCGGCGCCGTAAAAATATTTCATCACAAAAATGGCCAGAAGTGAAGAGTCTCGTGGAATGTTGCCGTGGCGGTGTTTCATTAGAGCTCTCTCTCTCTCTCTCTCTCTCTCTCTCTCTCTCTCTTCTTCCTTGTCTTCTATATTTTCATTTTTCGTCCATCCTGCTCCTGTGTTCTCTCTTTCCTCCTCCTCCTCCTCCTCCTCCTTTCTTTCTCTCTCTTTCCCTGCCTTTCTCCAGTTCTCCGCCTCTCTCTCTCTCTCTCTCTCTCTCTCTCTCTCTCTCTCATTTCTCTGTCTCTAGTTTAGTGTCTCTTCTTTCTCACTTACTCTCTTCTCTCACAAATTTTCTTGAGTCCAGATTTATCGCCTTTTCGTCTGTCTTTTATCACTTTATTTTCACCCTTTTTTCCCCGCTTTCGTCAACTCTCTCTCTCTCTCTCTCTCTCTCTCTCTCTCTCTCATGTTTTCCCCTACTATTTTTTTTTTCTTCACCGTCATTTTCCGTCCGTCCGTTGTATCATCTTTTTCTTCTTTTTTTTCCGTCCATCCATTTTTTTCCCTCGCTTCTTTAGTCGTCTTTCTCTTCTCTCTCCTCTCTTCGGCTCTTTTTCTTCTGTTTCCTCTTCGTACGTCTCTCTTTCGTCTCTCTTTCTTTTTCCATTCGACTTTTTTCTCGTCTTTCTATCTCCTGTTTTCTGTCTCTATTTCCTTCTCATTTTTCCTACTTTCTCCTCTCCTTCTCTCCCTCCACTGTCTCCTCTCCTCTCCTCCTCTTCCTCCACTGTCTCCTCTCCTCTTCTCCTCTCTCTTCAGTCTCTTCTCTCCGTTCTGTCTCTTCCTCCAGCCTCTCCACTCCTCTCTTCCTCTCCTTTCACTCCCTTCTCCTCCTCCATACTTCCCTCTTCCTCTCTTTTCTCTTACTTTCTTCTTCCTTCATCTTCTCTCCCTCGTTTCTTCTGTTCCTCCCTGTTTCCCCTTCCACTCTTTTCTCTTCCTCTCTTTCCTCTCCCTCTTTCCTCCCTTAACTCTCTCTTCCCTGTATCCCCCTCTTTCTCCCTCCATTCTCCTCTTCCTCGTTCCCTCTCTCTCCCTCCTGATCTCCCCTCTTCCTCCCTCTACCCCCTTCATTCTCCCTCTTCCTCCCTTTCCCCTCCCTCTGGCCTCCCCTAACCCTCTCTCCCTTTCCTACCCTCTTCTCTCACTCTCCCTTCATTTCCTCTCATTCCCGATCCCTCCCTCCCTCCCGCCTCTCCACTTTCCCTTGTTTCCCCTCTTTCTCTCCCTCTTTCTCCATCTACTCTCCCCTCTTCCTCCCTTTCCTCTCCCTCTCTCCCTTGTGGCTCGTGGTCAACAATATACTTTCGGTCAGTATGTCAGGCAGGGTGAGAGAGAGAGAGAGAGAGAGAGAGAGAGAGAGAGAGAGAGAGAGAGATTAGGATAGGAGGAAAATAAGAAAGATGAAATGGATGCGAAATATAAATGAGAGAGAGAGAGAGAGAGAGAGAGAGAGAGAGAGAGAGAGAGAGAGAGAGAGAGGAGTATTAATGAGAAAGAAAAAATATACCTTAATATTAAAGATAGAGAGGAATAAAAGCAATTTCTCATTTTCTCAATATATTCAATATTTCTGAACACAATGGTGCTGTTCATCTCTCTCTCTCTCTCTCTCTCTCTCTCTCTCTCTCTCTCTCACACACACACACACACACACACACACACACACACACACACACACACACACACACACACACACACACACACACACACACACACACACACATTTTTCCAATTCAGCCACGAAAAGACTGTCTTCTTCACCCACGCGACAACAGTGTACACAGAAACATTCCGTGTGTGTACGTGTGCGTGTGTGTAGTACTCTTAAAACACACACACACACACACACACACACACACACACACACAATTTCTTTTTCGACTTCACACCACTTTTCCTATTCTTTCCAGCCACGGTGTTGTCTCTCTCCCTGTCTCTCTCTCTCTCTCTCTCTCTCTCTCTCTCTCTCTCTCTCTCTCTTTTTCGGTCACAACGGGAAAGAGAGAGTTTGTGATATTGTGTATTTTGCGTCTTGTCTCTATAATTAGGCGAGGGTAACTGGAGGCTGAGTTTCCTTTACGATCACAGACACAGAAATATAGATAGATATAAGCCAGAAGTGGATTGAGAGAGAGAGAGAGAGAGAGAGAGAGAGAGAGAGAGAGAGAGAGAGAGAGAGAGTCTTCCCATACCTTTGTAGTTGTGAGAATATAAGAAAATCGTCGTATTGAAGGGAATCATCTTTTCTCTGTTGGTCATTCGCTTTTTGTCATGTTTTTTTTTTATTATATTCTCGCTTTCCTCAGACGATTTTATTTAGCTGTAGAGAGATTATTGAACAGGAGGGGTTAGATACAGCTTTCCTTAACCCCTCAGTTACTAAAACAACCCCCAGAGCTGAATAAAATCGTCTGGAAGCAGCTAGATTAGAGAGTACAAATGAATAAATGGGTGAAGAAAAAAAAATCCTCATTCCAGCCAGTAGTTTAAACCCTTCCGTATTTATTATCTTATTTTCCTACTCATAACCTTTGCCTTCCTACCTGCAGACGGTTTTATTCAGCTGCAGAGAGACGGTTTGTGGTGAAAGAGTAAAGTAAGAGCTATCTAACCCTTCCCCTTTAAAGTCCTAAAACAGCAAAAAATGGAAGAGAAAGAGAAAATCGTCTGGCGGTAGCAAGAATAAAGTGGAAGAAAATCGTCATTGCATTGAACGAGTTGCACTTTTTTTTCTTGCGATTTATTTCTCAGTATAACACCAGACGATTTTATTCAGATGAGGGAAAAACAAGCAGTTCAAGGCTATTATAGTTTCCCTGTTATTGGCACACCTAGCGATTTTATTTAAGCCCCCCCAGCAAAGACGATTTTCTTCAGTCCACAGAAATCGCAGCAGTAGAAGGGTTAAATCACTGTTAAATCGCTGCCATTAATACCTAGGAATTGTACTTCAGCCAACGCCAGACGATTTTATTCAGCGGAGAGAAATCGCAGGAGTGAGAGGGGTAAAATGAAGGTGCTTTAATTTGTGCTGGTGAGACAAGCAGGTGTTTTACTGTTTGGGAAATTCGCCATCCTCGTACACACCCCTACTTCCGGTTATAATGAAGCAATGACACACACACACACACACACACACACACACACACACACACACACACACACACACAGGAAGAGAGAGAGAGAGAGTGTGTGTCCAAGCACTCCACGATAATGACACGTTGATGGAAGCCTCTGTCTCACTCTCTTTATTTTCTCTTTCTCCCAAACTCTTTCTCTCCTCTCTCTCTCCCTTTCTCTCTCACAGTCTTTCTCTATTTTTTTTTTTCTGTCACACACTTTTGCTCCTCACTGTCTTGTCTCTCACACATCCCCGCTTTATTTCTCTCTCTCTCTCTCTCTCTCTCTCTCTCTCTCTCTCTCTCTCTCTCTCTCTCTCATTTTTTACCCTTTTTCATCCTTGCTCACTTTTTCCTTCTCCAGCTGACTCTTATGCACAATTCCCCTCTTTCTCTTTGTGTCCCAGATTATCTTTTTACTCTCTCTCTCTCTCTCTCTCTCTCTCTCTCTGTTTCATACACATTTTTCTTCATTTTTCCTGCCATGCATTTTCTTCTTCCTTCTCTCTCTGTTTATCTTACTTTTTTCTCTTTCTTTCGCTCTCTTACTTTTCTCTTTCTTTTTCTTTCTCAGACCCCCCCCCTCCATCTCTTTGTCTTATTTACTTTGTTCTGATTTTTTCTTGCCTTTGATTTTTCCTCTCTCTCTCTCTCTCTCTCTCTCTCTCTCTCTATCATGAACTTTTCTCACTGTTTCATTACGGAGTTCTCTCTCTCTCTCTCTCTCTCTCTCTCTCTCTCTCTCTCTCATCATGCACTTTTCTCACTTTTTCATTACGGAGTTTCTCTCTCTCTCTCTCTCTCTCTCTCTCTCTCTCTCTCTCTCTCTCTCTCTCTCTCATCATTTACTTTTCTCTCTTTTTTTTTTCTGTGTTTCTCTCTCTCTCTCTCTCTCTCTCTCTCTCTCTCTCTCTCTCTCTCTCTCCATATTTTGCCTTAACGCACCCTTTTCTCTCCCCCTCTCTCTTACGCTTCTTTTATTAATTTCCCTCTCACCCTCGCTCGATTCTCTCTCTCTCTCTCTCTCTCTCTCTCTCTCACACACACACACACACACACACACACACACACACACACACACACACTGCATTTTTCCTACGCATTGATATCTTCCTCCTCTCTCTCTCTCTCTCTCTCTCTCTCTCCGTTCACACCCTCTTATAATCTTCTCACACCCCTCTTTTTTCTCCTTAATTTCTCGAACTTGCTTCATTTTATGTCTTTTCATTCTCTTTCTCTGTTTTTCTTTTCATTGTTTGTTTGTTTATCATTTTATGCTGTGCTTGTATGTGGAAGGGAGCTTGTCTCTCTCTCTCTCTCTCTCTCTCTCTCTCTCTCTCTCTCTCTCTCTCTCACGTGATTGGGAAAGGATGTGATTTCGCTTCACTAATTCCCAACCCCTAGAATATTTACGAGAGCTGCATAATAATAATAATAATAATAATAATAATAATAATAATAATAGTAGTAGTAGTAGTTAGTAGTGAAATGTTTTATACTTCTGAGTGGAAAAGTTTGTTGAAAGATTAGTGCAGTGGTATGTGATGATGATGATGGTGACGATAATGACGACGATGATGATGATGATGAAGATAGGAGAGAGATAAAGACTTAGCCTAATGTTGCAAAGTCATGTTGCGTATAGAGACCTGCAACCACCGACGTAATCATGCAGGTAACTTTGCAGGGTTTAGCGTAGAGAGGAGAGTGAGGCGGGACAGGTGTACAGAGCTGCATTCTCGTAGGCTCAGTTGTGGCATTAGCAACTGTGTGTCAGCGATTCATTTGGCCTATTACGCCTTAATGTTCATGAAATGGGAAGGAGAGGGTGTTAGAAGGCCTCCTGAACCTGCTAGAATAAGATAAATGCGAGTCTGACAGTGCTCATAATGTAAGTCTAGCGTAGTCCTCCCTTAAGACGGCCTGTGGCGCTCCCTGGTTTTCTTTGGACCTGCTCAAGGCGGCTGTGGGCAGACTCCGCTATTTCTCACCCCCATCTTCCTCTCTGACACCAATGTTTCACATCTGCATTATTGTTTTCTCGAAGTCTGTGTTTTAAAAGGAGTTATAAAATTTGTGGTGTCTTTTCATAATGTCTCGGCGAAAAATACATGTTGTTTTGGTTTATTTTACATCAGTTTGTCTATTATCAAACTCACTCTTGCCTAATAGTTTGATTACATAGATGCACGTAAATATAGATTACATTTTCAGTTGTCTGGTTTACGTCTTACCTTTTCGCTTCTCAAGATAACTAAGAAATACTTTTTATACCTAGGACATTCTCTCTCTCTCTCTCTCTCTCTCTCTCTCTCTCTCTCTCCAGAAGTTTGAGTCTTTGTTAAGTTATACACCACCGTCTCGAGATGGCAGGAAGATGGTGAAAAAGACGTTATCGTAGTGAAGGGGTCAAAAGAAAAGGAAGTAATAATAATAATAATAATAAATAATAATAATAATAATAAAGATTGATGATGATGACGATGGTAATAATAATAGTAATAATGATAATGATGTTAATGATAATAATAATAAAAGAATAGGATTAGCCTGTCTGAATGTGCAAGTGGACAGTTCTGACGCATTCATACCACTGCTATTGGTATTTTTTATTGTTATTTTTGTGTGTCGTACCAAGAGAATTGTAGTTTTTTTTTTTTCGTTTTCACTGTACTGGAGTGCATTTCACTGTTAGTAATTTTAGAAAAGGTTAATGCAGTGTAAAATGTAATCCTTCCAGTGCGATGACGTTGACAATAATAATAATAATAATAATAATAATAACAATAATAATAATAATAATAACGATCTCTGTAACTGTCCTGCACAGTCACTAGTCTCCACCTACTGTTCCGGATGGAGGTCCTTGGCTAACGGTCACTAAGACATGAACAGGACACCTCAGTAGTGTTCATAGGTCATGGTAGGGTGCATTCTGTACTAATTTAGTGGAAATTGGTCCAAGTTCACCCTTCAGATTCCTTGTGCAGGTCGCATTGAAATCTCCAGTAGACACGACAAGCTTATTCACTCACAATTCTAATATGACTCTTTCTGACATGCCCTTCCACTATGCGTAAAGGTTTTGGATTTTTTTCTATCAGCAATGACCCATGCCAGGACACATAACCTGGGCCGTTCAGATTTCTTTCGCAGTCTCCGGTTCTCCTGGAAGCGCCGCGAGACTCTGAGGTCGGAATAATAATGATACTAGCAAAAACAAAGTGAAAAGAGAACAGGATCTCGTCATCGTGCTGAATGGGTTTATCACCGTCTTCATTTCCGTGCCGCAAATCCCTCCTTCAGTCCCGTAGCCTGATACAGAAAATCGTGTGGACAAAAGCAGGTATATAGACAATAGGTGAAAATGACCTCATCGTAGTGAAGGGTGTGTGTTTTTTTATATTACTACTTAGTATGCTCAAAGGAAAGAATTACACTCATGCTGAAAGTGTGTGTGTGTGTGTGTGTGTGTGTGTGTGTGTGTGTGTGTGTGTGTGTGTGTGTGTGTGTAACTCATTAGGGTACAGTATATATGAAGCAAGGCCCAAGCTCTCTCTCTCTCTCTCTCTCTCTCTCTCTCCCCTAAGTTAATTTCATTCTGAAGTTAATTCCCTCAGATCCTCTCCATTGTTACTTCCCAGCCCGCACTTCCTTCTCTCTCCTTCCTTCCTTCCTTCTCTCCTTCATTTCTCCTCTTCCTTCTTTCTTCTGTGCCATCCCTTTCTTCTCTCTACATGGCTGCGTCTTTCTTACCTCTTCCTTTCTTCCCTCCTTTATTCTCTTCCTGTTTCCTTTCTCTTCTTTCTTCCTCACTGAATTTCTCCCTTTTCCCCGTCTTTCTTTCCTTATTTCTTTTCATCATTTTTTTTCTATTAACCTTCTTCCTTCCCAGTTTCCTTCAGTCTTCTTCCTTTCTTTCCTCCTTCCCATTTGCCCTTTCCTTCTTCATTCCTTGTCTCTCTCCTTTCTCTTTTTTTCTTTCTTTGTTTTTCCTTCCTCTGATGATAATAATAAAAAAAAGCATCTATACATATATATACGTATTTATATAGATAATGGTTTGTAAATGTCTTTGGCTCCTTTCGCCCAAGCGCGTCACTTTTATTGCTTCTTGCTCCTTCCAGACGATTTTATTCTGATTATGAGAGGCTGGAGGAGAGACTGACTAGAAGAGTGTATGTGGTTTAGGTAGAGGAGGAGGGGGAGACTAAGTTTGAGATGGAGGGATAGAGTGAGGAGGTATATGAGAGAGGGGTGTGTGAATTAGAGGGAGGACAGGCAAGTAGCAGAGGAGGCGATCTGTTTGTGGCCATCCCTTCAAGGATTAGGCGCCATGTAGAAGATAGATAGATAGGAGGAATCCACCAAGGAAGATCGATGATAATCTTCATTCACCTTTCCACCACAAGAGATGTTCCCTAAGCTGCATAAAACCACTCACCAGTATGTCATCGTATTGAAGGGGTTAGCTAATGATTGGGGTCAGTGGGAGGTTACTGTCATTAGAGGTTAGTGTACAATTGGAGGTGAGTTAGTGTAATTAGCCAGTGATAATGTAGCTAGTTTGTTAGTGGGGATATGAAGCGATGTAGAGTGTTCCCCATTTTAATATCCTTTACTTTTAATGTAGGGAAGAGTAATGTTATGGTCTTCGAGAGAAATGAAGTCACTGAATGTACAATGAGGTTGGGTGAGGGGGAAATGGAAAATGTGAGTGCGTTTAAGTACTTGGGTAATGTGGTGAGTAAGGATGGAAGTTTGGAGGGTGAAGTGCTTGAAAGGGTACAACAAGGAAGAAGGGTTGCTGGTTCTTTGAAAGCAGTGATAAGAAACAGGGAAGTGAGCATGGAAGTGTAAAAGTTACTACATGACAGTATTGTGATGCCAACTCTAACGTATGGAAGTGAAGCTTGGACCTTGTTGGAGTGACACAAGTCAAGAGTGAGACCTTGTTGGAGGGACACAAGTCAAGAGTGAGTTATTTGAGAGGAGCCTGTGGAGTCACATGGAGAGACAGACTGACAAATGAGGATAAAAAGGAGCGTTGTGGTGTGGATGTGATAGGAAGCGTTAGGAGAAACACATTGAGGTGGTTTTGCGTGCGGTATAATGTACTGTCCTCTCTCTCTCTCTCTCTCCTGTAACAACCCTCTCTACCCACGACAAACCACCTTCCCTCAACACATTCCTCCACCTTGTCATTCCACCTTCTTATCTTACCTGCCACTCCACTCTCATGCACTCTCCTAGTTAGTCTCTCGTTCTTCAGTCGCTCCGTATGGCCAGATCACATCATTATGTTTTTTTTTTTATGTGCTCGATTCTGGGCATAGGCTTCACAGCCTGCTCCCAAGGCCCAGTAGTCCTCCTGCTTATCATATACCTCTACATATCACCACTTCGGCGCTAACACCCATCGTCCATATTGAATACATGCTAAGGCTGTCTCATACAGGACTGGTGTATTGGTATTAGCAGGGGTATTTTTACGACATGTCGGCGGGTCTTCTGGTAGATCGGTAAAGTCTGCTTTACATGAAATTCAAATCCTTAAACTGTTCCCTGCCCCAGCGGGGATTTGAATCTGGGTCCGGTAGGACCGCAGGCCACCTCTCTACCGATTGAGCCACCGCCTCCCCCAAGTGTCTTGCATATTTTACTCATTTCCACTCCACATTCATTTCCTAAGCATTCACTCGCCCGGTTATCAGAGCCACTGCGCGTCCACTGTTAAGCGATTTATTTTCACTGCCCTCCCCTCCCCCTCGCTCAACAGTTGTCTCTCAATCAGCAGCAACATCAGGAAGGCGTCATCGTACTGAAGGGGTTAAATAGTTCAACACACTCCCACTTCTGCCATTTCCTTACCGATTATTTTCATATCACTATAAACAGTTAAATAAATAAATACAAATAAAAGGAAACACAGTAGACTAAAAAAAACACTTGCCCTTACTTTCATTATTAATTTCCTTTTTTCTTAACACTCATTTGCGGATTCTTTTTATCATACTTAAACCCCATTCCTCATCTCAGCCACTCTGCGTTACTCAAAATCTTTCTCCTATTCACTGTTCTGTTCCTCTGTCTTTCTCAGCGTCCTTCAGTGTGTCTTCCTTTCTCCATATTTTGCTGGGTCTCTCTCTCTCTCTCTCTCTCTCTCTCTCTCTCTCTCTCTCTCTCTCTCTCTCTCTCTCTCTCTCTCTCTCTCAATCGTTCCTTTCTTCCTCACTCCTTCCTTATTCATCTCTTTTCATTTCTTCACCATCCTAATCATCACCTTGCGTAATCATCACTTCCTCTTCTTTCAATCTTCTCTTCCTCTTTCTGTCTTCCTCTTCCCCCTTCCGTCTTCCGCTTCCTCTTTGTCTTCCTCTTCTTCTTAGTCCCTCTGTCTCCAAATCTCCATCATCCACTCCTCTCATTCTCATCTTTACATCATCATCATCTTCTTTTATCTTCTCATCTTCATTACTCTTCCTCATTCCCTCTTCCTTCTCCTCTTCCTCCTCCTCCTCCTCCACCTTCATCCCTCCTCTCCTTCCCTCCTCATTCCTTTCTCTCCTCCTCCCGTAATTACTCCTCTCTCTCATTTTTTCTCTCCCCTCCATTTTTCTTCCGTCCTCTCTCCTTCCCTCAAAAACCTTGCCAACTTTTTCTTCTCTCTCTCTCTCTCTCTCTCTCACACACACACACACACACACACACACACACACACACACACACACACACACACACACACACACACACACACACACACACCTCCTCTTCCTTCAACTCATTTTCTTCTTCTTCTTCCTCCTCCTCCTCCTCCTCCTCCTCCTCCTCCTCCTCCTCGTCCTATCTTCTTGCTTTACTGTCCTTGTCCTTCAGCATGTAGAGTTAGATCTTGTAGTCATAGCCAACTCTGTAACAAGCAGCCTCGAAAGGACCATAAGGTTTGTTGCTGTTTGTATTCCTTTGTATTCCTCCTCTTCTCTCTACTCATTTTAATCTTCCTCCTCTTCCTTCTCCTCCTTGAACTCATTTTCTTCTTCATCTTCCTCCTCCTCCTCCTTACCTTCTTGTAACTGTTAATAAAGACCAGATGACCTCAAAAGCACTGGTAGGTCTGCACTGTCTATTCATCTCTCTCTCTCTCTCTCTCTCTCTCTCTCTCTCTCTCTCTCTCTCTCTCTCTCTCTCTCCACCGCTGCCGGCTCATTTTATCGCCCATTTTTCCTCTTTCCCTTTTTATCTCTCTCATTTTTCCCATCCGTCCATTTTTTAGCAATTAGTAATATGGCGCAGAGTGGAGGGGAGGGAAAATAACATCAATAATTTTATCTGAATATTTTATACCCAAAAATGAGCGTTGGAAATTTTGGAAAGAATATTTTTTGAGTTTCCTGGCTTTTTTTTTTTTCCCCTTTTCTTTATTTAGTTAGGTTTTAGTGTATTTAATTTTGATTGGATTTTTTCTGATTTTTTTGTGAGTCTGATTTTTGGGTACGAGTGAGAGAGAGAGAGAGAGAGAGAGAGAGAGAGAGAGAGTCAGACAGACAGACAGACAGAGAGTTTTGCAGGGTTTTAGTTACCATACGTTTCTGTGTGTGTGTGTGTGTGTGTGTGTGTGTGTGTGTGTGTGTGAGAGAGAGAGAGAGAGAGAGAGAGAGAGACGGTGTCAAATTTTTCTACTGTACCCTATTGACTCCAGACGATTTTATTCAGCTTAAGGACAGCCTCTTTTCCTCTGAGGGTTGACTGATTCCAGCTCCACTCCACTGCGGCCAGACGATTTAACTGAGGAGGGACTCGACTGAATTACCCTCCAACCCCTCCAGTGCTGAGCTGAATAAAATCGTCTGGTGGTAGCAAGATTAAACTGAAGTAGGAGGGCCGCATGCTGACTGACTGGCTGACTGACTCGTTAAATATCCGATTGGTGGATGAACTGAGTGTCGACTGAGTGATAAACCCCTTTGGCTTTTATTTCTTTCTGTGTATTGTTAACTACGATGTAATTCCCTGATGCGCCAGTCAGTGAAAGG
>NC_137056.1:36292472-36324972 GCF_032717465.1 Coenobita brevimanus
TGTATAACCCAAGAAACTCCAAGGCATGACTGAGCGCCGGGAATAATACAGAAAACAGCATGGAAATGACTGATATGAATGGCGGGTACCGTTTCACTACGATTTCGCCATTTTTCTGCTACGTTCTTCGCCTCCAGACGGTTTTCTTTGGGTTGGGCCTCTGTTGGTGAAGGGGGTTAATGAAAGGAAAATCTAAACCCCCCGCCAAGTCGACAATTCTCCCCAAGGCTTAAGGAAATCGTCTGGAGATAGCAAGTCTGGGGTGCAAAAGACGTCATGGTACTGAATGGGTGCTTAGGTTCCTCATCTAAGTTGCTTTCAGACTTACGCTTAACCCCTTCAGTCCGATGACGTACGTGCACATTTATTCTATATATATAACTTTATTCTTGCAACTTTTATTCTCTCTCTCTCTCTCTCTCTCTCTCTCTCTCTCTCTCTCACACACACACACACACACACACACACACACACACACACACGTAGCATCATCGGAGTGAAAGGGTATAATGGATAGGGATAGTGTTATATATATAAGGATGAAGTGTCTATAAGGAATATATGCCATAGCTAAGCATGATAGTTTTTGTGGTGAAAGTTTATGTTGGGTATATAAACATTTCTTTAGTTTTCTTCCATATCATCCCTCTCCCTCAGTCGTATCTGGGAACGCCTTGTTTAAAAAAAAAAGTTTTTTTTTTTTTTTCAATTGATCTTTCTTGCAGTGGGAGCGAGAGAGTGAGAGAAAAACGTGAGGAAACGGATGCCAGAGAATAATTGATGTATGTGAAGATTTGTTATGTGTTTTCGTGGAGTCTACCCTGACGCGCTGCATCTTCGTTCTCTATGATACTCTCAGATTATGCTTCTTGCAGGGCCTCTCAAGTTGCCATATTCCTCCAGCAAGGCCCTCAGTATTTAAACCATTTCTCTCTCCCGCCTCCTTCCCTCCCGCCTCTCTTTTCTCTTACTGTCGATAAAGCGTACGGAGGGAGTTTTAAAATTTTCCCTCCCGTTTGGTCTAGAGTTTAAGGCGCAGGAGGGAAAATGCGGTGAGAAATGCTGGACTGACCGTGGCGTATTCTCCAAGATAGAGCTGTTTTGCAATTGATTCTTGATACCCGGTAAAAATAGGTTTATTGACAACTCCGGCGCACTGCATTTCCATCGCTCATCGTTCACAACTTTTTCCCCCCCGCCGCACGATTTTTGCTTTTGGAGGAAGATTCGTGGGACTTTGATATCGCTTTGGTTATCTCCGTTTTTCCCCAGGAGTCCTGATGACCTCGGAAAATTAACTTGCACGCTTGTAAACGCAGTGAATAGCTTGCCTCGACTTCCTTTGTTCTCCGGAATGAAACGTAGATTTGCGGAGGCCGGACGAAAACTTGTGGAGCGCGGACGAAGGCTAGAGGGAAATGTGAAGTCTTGGAGAGTAGGAGGAGGAGAGAGAAGAGAGAGGAGGGAAAGGGGAGGGGGAGCAGTGAATGCAGTGATAAATGGGTAGCCTAATACCCTGCGTTATATTGGGAGTTAGAGGCATTTTTATTGAGGCATTGTTGCAAGCTGTCGTACGGAGAGAACACCGAAATTTACTGTAGCGGCTGCCATTCTCCATTACATTGGTTCCGCGGCAGTGGTTAATGTAATGTTGGATGTAATCACGTACTCTATGTGGCCTCAACCTCCCTCCACCCCTCCCTCCTGCCTTTCCCCTTCCCCCGCCTCCTTCCCTCCCTTCTCTCTCTCACTCTCTCCCTGCTTCCTCCATCTGGTCCCCATATAGCTAATCTTTTTCTGAAGTTGCAGAGGGGGTGGGGGAGGGGGGTGACTGTAGCCTTGCAGGAGCTGACTGAAATTAGACAGTTTCTGCCTCACACTGTATTTACACAAGTTTCTGTTGCGGCGTTTGTTAGGTGTGTGTGTGTGTGTGTGTGTGTGTGTGTGTGTATGTATGTGTGTGTGTGCGATGGGCAAAGACACAGTGAATTATGTAAGGAGGTGCAAGGTGTTGAATCGATAACTATGTATATTGTTGAGTTATGAGGAGCAGTACTTCCCCCAGGCCCACCACCACTGTGTTATGCACGCCAGCTGCTACCACGCGTAATTCTTACATATTTTATTGTTTGTGAGAGTTATGTGTTATATATTACCCTTATCTGCAATGGAATGGTCTTATCTCTCCCGAAAAGTGCAATGAATTTTGTGTGCGAGCGGCGGCGGCAGCAGCGGCGCCTGGCAGCGGGGCGGCGCCGGCCCCGGCACCGTCTGCGCAACGCAAGTCCGCGCGCGTTTTTTGTCCGCGGGTTTTTTATGGGTTCGTCCCACTCGCCGGGTTTTTTCGTCAGTCTTTACAGTGGGTCTGGCGGAGCGGCGCAGCCAACATGAGCGTCAGTCGGCGGGGCGAGCAGCAGGCGACCGCAGGTGCTCTCCACCCGTGCGTATGAGAGAGGCAGCAGCCACGGCCGCAACCACGCGACGCGGAGTGGCCTAGCACACGGCCGCGGCTGCCACACCGACACCATCCCCTCCACTACCAGTGTGTGTGTGCCGCACGCCACCGCATCAGCCGCAGTTACAACCGCAACCGCAGCCAGGGGCGCCGCACACTGCAGGCGTGACACTGAGGGTGGCACAGTGCCTCGGCCCGGCCCGGCCCCACGGCTGTTCTGCCTCACCTCGCTAGTCGCCCTGCCTCTCCTTCACGCGATCACACCGAAAATAAGTCTTTCATCGTCCGTTCCTTGGCCTGTGTTCCGCCGCCGGGATGTGCAGTTCCTCCGCTGAGCCGTAGCTGAGCCACAGTTCCTCAAGTGTTCCTTAGCGGCCCGACCCGTCTTGTGTAGGTAGCATGGAGGCACCGACACCCTAGCTGGGCCATGGTGTAGCACCCTCACTCCCACCTGCCCTGCCCTGCCCTTCCCTGCCCTAACTGCACCATGCACGCCACAGCAGGAGGTCGTACTCAGCAACACGTATACGAGTAAACTAAGTGTCTCATGGACGTGTGTGACAGGAGGGAGACCAACCCACACCCTGGCTTAGCGTTAGTGTAGACTGTCGGGGCAGGGATGTACAACACTACTAGTTAACTACAGTGTACCTTTGATTCAGTGATAGCAGGTGAAACTATAATAAACAGTGCAAAAACTGCCGATGAAACAGCAGAACAAGTATAAGTCGTAAGAAACCATAACAAACGGTTAAAAAGACAACAGGTAGCAAAGCATTTACGTTGTGTATAAATATAGGAACCAGAAAGAAAAAAAAAACTTAAAGCATAAAAGATATTGCTAAAACTTTTAAGTGTGACAGTCAGTGAAGAGAATAGAGGCTCGAGTGATCCATTGTGTGACCTGTCGTGCTGAATGCCATGTGAAGAAGGTGTTAAGATGCCGCGGCTACGTCACCATCGCCTGGGCTGAGCTGGCATGAACGCCGCCTCCACCGTTCCTCTCGCAGATGGTTAGTTAGGCATGATCTTTGGTAGTAGTAGAATTTCAACCCATGTGTCTTTATTTTGGTTACTACTGATCTGCTACGGAAGTGTTACAAGGAAGTGTTTGAATTTTGAGGCAGAGTCCCAGGAAGCATCCAAATATTCGTGGGAGTTTAGAGTAAAATCGTAGACTACATCAAAACATTGGAGGGGGACTATGAATTTGAACCGATTTTTAAAACCTGATCTTTTACCTGTGTGAATAAACGAGGCGCTTAACTTTAGTGCGAATTGTTTGAAGATGTAAGATGCTGATTCTTTGGACTGGCTGGGGTAATGACAGGCTGGGCTGGGAAATGATGTTGGCTGGATCTCATTGCGCCTCGTTCATTTTCGTCATAGTGGATTGAGACGGGTTAGATTGCGGGTGGTGGCTAGAGGGAGCGAGTGGTGGATCGAGTTATAAGATTCGGCTTTTGTTTTTGTCAGGCGTCTCCTTCTTCTCCTTCTCCTTCTTCTTCTGGTGGCGTGTGTTGAGGTGGTGATTACCGGGGTGTTTTGTTCCTGCAGCTCATCACTATCCGCCAACCTGTTTTTTTTGTGGGGTTTGATGTAGTGTGTCTATCGCTGGGGATTCTTTGTAAATTGTATGCCATTACATGTCATGACACCTGCTCTTAACGTACAGGTGATCAGGCATGTCTTCCCTGATTTTTTGTTTTTGTTACTCCTCATTTGGCTTTTGAGGATGTGTTAATTACTACAATTCCTCTCGTAATTTTATGATACCTGTGCTGTCTTCACGTATTTCTTTTCTTTATTAATTCTTCGTCCGTAGTATCCCCTGTAACCATTGAAGTACTTTTGTTGAACTGTGTTACTTTTAAGTGTCATTATGTAGCTTAAGACGTCTTTCTTGAGGTAACTTAAAGGTGTTATTGCATTTTATCCTCATTTTTTTTTATACTTTATTTACTGTACCTTGTTACTCTCCATTTCCTTTTTTGACGAAAGTATTGTGTAAATGTATAGCTGTTTTTATGTGACTATAACATCATATCTCAAGGTACCGGTATTCTGCGTGTATTTTTTTTTTTTTTTTTTTAATCTTTGTCTTGTTACTCTGCATTGGTCGTACTTTTGTTTGTGGATATGGTAATGTATAGATGTTTTTCTGCTCCCCTGTTATACTTGTCCTTTGGGTACGGGTGTTTGCATTTGCCCTCTGGTTTCTTTCTCCTGTTACTCTTCCTTATTAGCACGTATTTTTATTTGGGTGGATATATATTCATTATGTTAATGTGTGTTTCTCTGTGACTTGTGCTTTGTATGTGACTTTGATACCTGTCCTCGCCTCTCATTACCACCTCATTCACAGCACCTGTTGACAGTTTTATTTTTCCTCTTCAACACGATGACGTTTACCGTAATCTTTCAGTCGCCCGATAATTCTGTTCGGGAAGACGTTGGACTGAAGGGGTTAGTTAAGGATGTATCTGACGCTTCAAAGCAAAAGGTTTCTGACAAATTTAATCGTCTGGATTAAAAAAAAATACCAAACCATACTGAAAGGATAAATGTATGTTTCTCCGTACACCTGCTCCTCGTATGCAACTACATGATCTTTTGAAATTAGCTTATAATGTATTTGTGACATTTTTTCTTTGTTGTTAATTTATAGTCCTTTCTTGGGTCGTGTAAGTCGTGTTTTTTTTTTTTTTTTTTTTTTTAAGGCTGTACGGCATGTTTGTATTATGCAGGAGAGCACTGGTAGCTTATGTCGTATCGTTTTTTTCCTTTTTTTGTTTTGTTTTTTATGAGTGCATCATTGCTAGCATGTACTGTACTCCATATTTAGTATCGTCCACGTCCACATGCATTCTTCCTAAATGAGAGAGAGAGAGAGAGAGAGAGAGAGAGAGAGAGAGAGAGAGAGAGAGAATTAATAAAGCATCGCACTGTGACGTTAATGTTGCAGATATTGTTTATACTTGAGTGTTAATAATAAATTAGTATTTCCTATAACCCCTTTAGGCCGAGGACCCCATCTATCTTTTATTCTTGCTCCCAGACGATTTTATTCACTACTGGAGTATTAAGAAGGGGAAGGAAATCGTCTGGAGATAGCAAGAATAAAAAAATCGTAGTTAGTGTTATAATGTAGACTTTGTTAATACTAGCATGTTAAAAATTAGCCTCATTATTTAGTCACTGCTTACCTTTGTTCATTTATATACCGTTTTGGAGTTATTTATTGAACAGCTTGATCCACCTGAGTAACACCTGTCCTTTCACTTCCGTTATTTAATCTGTGGTTCGTTAATTTTTACCTGTTTCACTCACTTTTTTTCATTAATTGGCAGCTTTTTCAATCATTCACCTTTGTACGTGTTTTTTATTATGTCAGATAATGCGTTTGGCAACTTCATTAATTGCCACCTGTTTCACTTCTTGATTACCGTACTAAGCATCTGTTTCATCCTCCGTTCATGAGTACTTGTTTCGTTTGCTTCTTTATTGAACACCTGTTTCATCCCCTTCATCAGTTAACACCGGTCTCGTTTATTTCTTTAATGATCACCTGTTTCATTGCTTAATCGATTAACACCTGTTTCATGTAGGCCTATTTCGTTAATGAGCGCCTGTTTCATTCCCTTCATCAGTTAATACCTGTTTCGTTTATTTCGTTAATGAGCACCTATTTCATTGCTTAATCAGTTAACACCTGGTTCGTGTATTTTGTTAATGAGCACCTGTTTCATTAGCTTCGTCAGTTGACACCTGTTTCATGGAGGCTTACTTCGTTAATGGGCACCTGTTTCATTAGCCCCATCAAGTATGGCCTGTTTCAGTATCTTCATTAATATATATTTTTTTCACTTCATTACTTAGCACGTGTTTCATTTTCCCCCTTATTACCATGTCATTAGCCCTGTCACGTGTTTCACCTTTATTCCCCTTAATTATCACGTAGTTAACACCTTATTTGTCACGTATTTATCACCTTAATCATCACGTATTTATCACCTTAATTGTCACGTATTTATCACCTTAATTATCACGTATTTATCACCTTAATTATCACGTATTTATCACCTCAATTATCACGTATTTATCACCTTAATTATCACGTATTTATCACCTTAATTATCGTATTTATCACCAGGTATCACGTATTTATCACCTGAATTATCACGTATTTTTATCACCTTTTCTCGTATTTATCACCTTAATTATCACTTATTTATCACCTCATCACGTATTTATTACCCTGATTATCACGTATTTATCACCTCATCACCTATTTATCACCATAATTATCACGTATTTAACACCATACTTATCACGTATTTAACACCATAATTATCACGTATTTATCACCTTATTGGTCACGTATTTATCACCTCAGTTGTCACGTATTTATCACCTTAATTATCACGTATTTATCACCTTAATTATCACGTATTTATCACCTCATTCATCACGTATTTATCACCTCAATTATCACGTATTTATCACCATAATTATCACGTATTTATCACCATAATGATCACGTATTTATCACCATAATTATCACGTATTTAACACCAGAATTATCATGTATTCATCACCCCCAGAAACGTGTCACGTGTCATCTGTCAGGTTATCGCTGTTTTGCCCCCCCCCCCTCTCTCTCTCTCTCTCTCTCTCTCTCTCTCTCTCTCTCTCTCTCTCTCATTTACCTGGTTACTTATAATTGCATCCCTTAACCTGTTCTTCTAAGTGATTTTTTTTCACTTAAATATCACTTTCACCAGACGATTATACTGAACGATTTTTACCTCTTGAGGGGTTGATCAAGGCAGTATCAAACCCCTCTAAAGCTGAATAAAATCGTCTGAAAATGCCTGGAATATGAAACGTATGTAATCGGACTGAAGGGGCTAATTATCGTGTTTCACTCTATCACCGTTTCACCTCTAGGCCATCACGTTTCATTTACCTTCCTCCTAATCACCACTTGTTTCACTCGTCACAGCCACGTGTTGGTGTTTCCTGTGTTTCACTTTCCCTTGTTAGTCATGCCCGTTTCACCTACCCCTTAATCTGGTCGGCTAAGGAAGCTCCCTAACCCCTTTTCCTTAGCGATTTAGTATTGGGTTCGGCTGGTTAATATCCCTTTGTACAGTACTTACCTAGAGTGTGGCGATGTAAGAATGATTCAAGAAACAAGAGTATAGTAACGTATAATAACCAGGATAAATCGCTAAGGAATAGGTGTTAGGGAGCCTCCTTACCTGACAAGAGTGCGAACCCGAGTCATCATGGGTTGTAGTCACCTTTCTCTCACCTTCGGCCGATTTTCACGGTTTTTCGCTCGCCTATAGCCACATTTCACTCAGGTGTCACTTTTTTTTATTTTTTTTGCGCCACCCCGTTACCACCTGTTTCACCCACCTGTCTGTATCACCACGTGTGTGTGTGTGTGTGTGTGTGTGTGTGTGTGTGTGTGTGTGTGTGTGCCCAGCTTCTCAATTCTCTCTCTCTCTCTCTCTCTCTCTCTCTCTCTCAAAACTTCTTAGCAGCGTGTGATCCCCTTAATCCGAATATGATCATCAGTCGGCAGGTACAGAATTCAAGACATCATCATATCGAAGGGACCGATGCAGTTAGAGAGGATCAGGTGAATTATAGACTCGAATCCTCTATAAATGACACGGATCCTCTCAGCTTGACACCGATCCTCTCTTATGCTCCATCTAACCCCATATCCATCACTTTAACCTGAAAAATGAAAGGTGAAGACATAGGGGAGGGCTTAGGAAGAGGATAGGGTTGATAGAAGGGACGGATGGTGAAATAGATAGTAGTAATAGTCACGTAGTTGCAAAGTAGAAAAGGTGCAAGGCAGAGAGTGAAGGGAAAGACACAGCGTAGTGGTGATAGGTAGGAGAGTAGGTGAGATGAAACGCACAGGCGGTGAAAAAATGGTGATGGTTTAGTAAGAGCCACAAGAAGGATTAGGAGGAAGGTAGGATGGATAATAGGCACAGGTGGTGATAAGGATGATAGCGGTGGTTGAGAGATAAGGCCGTGTGGAGGGTAGGGTAGAGAAGATGTGAGAAACAGATGGTGAAGTAGTAGTTAGTGGGCACAGAAATACTAATTCGCCTCTCTCTCTCTCTCTCTCTCTCAGGGAAAATCGTAGTAGGAGAAGAGGGCTTATGATAGATATAAGGATGACAGCTAGCGAGAAAAAAATATATATATATATCACCGATCCTCTCTGTTTGACGCCGATCTGTTTATCTGTCTATCTATCTATCTATCTATCTGTGTGTCTATCTATCTATCTATCTCTACCTTGCCAAGATCACGAGGGCGTGAAAACACCTGGGAAGGCTGCAATCAGCTACCTGGATCCCGCACTAAGACTCGTATTTCCATAAGTTAAAGAAGCTCCCTAACACCTTTTCCATAGCGATTTATTTTTGGCCATGACCGGTTAATATCCTTTTGTGCGCTTTTCATGCAGAGTATGGCGATATAGGAAGGATGTATGGTATGTGACACGGAAGAAGACGGTGAGGTGTAATAAGCAGAATAAATCGCTTAGGAACTGGTGTTAGGGACCACAGCCGACGAGAATACGGGCCTAAGTCTTAACCCCTTCAGTCCGACGCTACTCTCTCCAGTCTGAACTTTTTTTTTTTTTTTTGTGGGGGGGGAGATTCCGTAACACCATTTCCTTGGCGACTTTTTTTTTTTTTTTTTTTTGGGGGGGGGGACAGATTTCACTTCAATATCCGCCTATGTTATTGATCGGAAACTAAGTGGGCATTGAAGCAATATAAATGACAAAGGAGAGGATGTTGAGGGGTAAAATGCAAAATAAATCGCTAAGGAAGAGGTGCTTGAACAACCCCTAACATCCTCCACCTTAGTAACGATAGACCTACACCTCCCCTCCCCCCTCTCTCTCTCTCTGCCCTATACTTGCCACCACCAGACGATTTTCCTCAGCATCGGAAGGATCTTTATTAATGAAGGTGTTGATGGAGGCTTTAGCTAACCTCCTAAAAAAATCTAGTATTATAAAAATCGTCTGAAAATGGCAAGTGAAACATACGTCATCGGAGTGAAAGGGTTGTCGCCGCGGCCAGACGATTTTTCTCGGGGCAGGGGATTCGTGTCGGGGGGGGAAGGGTTAGATAGAGCCCTCGCCCACCCCTTAGGTACGACAGGTTATCCGTCAGTTGAATGAAATCGTCCGTGGCAATCTGATTATCATGGAGGGGAGGTCATCGTAGGGAAAGGGTTGAGTGCTGAGTTTCCCCCGTACAGGTTTTAACTTCTTGTCTAATTCAAAAGTCGTAAAGCCACCTGTCTCTTCATCTCACCTTTCATCTAAGTTTAATGGCGCAAAGGTACCAATTCTCTTTATAATTTCACCTTTCTAAATCTAATGTCTTAAAACCATTATATATTTTCTATAATTCCACTCTTCGTCTAAATCTAACATCATAATACCAACCATTCTCTATAATTACACCTTTTAACTAAATCTAATGTTATATAATCAGGTACTCTGTATAATCTCACCTGTTAATCTAAATCTAATGCCGCAAAATCACCTGTTCTGAGTGCAGTCTCACCTTTCGCCTAAATCTTGCGTCATGAAAAATCTCTAATCTCCTTTTTCGTCTATTCTCTATAATCTCACATTTCTGTCTATATCTAATGCCTGTCAGTCTATACCTAAAAGCACATATTCTTTATAACCTCACCTATGTAAATTAAGTACCACAAAAACACCTGTTCTGCTTTTAATCCCACCTGTCCCCTACAAGAAGGCATTACAGGTGTCTTGGCGTCACTCTTTTCCTCGTTGGGTTACTTTCTCTGGTCTGGATTTCACTCCAAAGGTGGATGAAGTGCACATGGATTAGCCTAACATGTTCTTGTGTTCTTCTCAGGCCTCCAGAACTTTTATGCCCTCAAGCGCTCTTTTATATGCCAAGCGTCCTTTCGCCAAACTTTATTCACTGCCCTGAATTATTTACCTCATGGGACCAGAAACGTTTTTTGTGATAACGGTAATAATAATAATAATAATAATAATAATAATAATAAAGGTAGTAGTAGCATTACCTTGGTCGACATATAGTAGTAGTAGCAGTAATTTGGTCTTGTTTTTGAAAGCGCGAGTTCTTCCTAATTGACTAACGCATCATTCATATACAATACACACTGATAAATCCTACCACCTCCAGACGATTTTGTTGGGCTGAGAAGACGATTTTCGAACTGGATGGGTTAGACGTAGCCATGATTGGTTAAGTAGTAGGGATGAATAAATCGCTGAATAGAAACACGTGGTGAGAGAGGACTAACAGAAGAAGGAGAAGAAAAGGAGAAGAAGAAGTGATTGGAGTGAAGGGGTTAAGTCTACGATCGTAAAGAGAAATGCAAACCACGAATTTCTGGCATAATTATTGACACATGATGGAAAGTGAGATACCCGGTAAGTTTCTTTCTACCCGCATGCTAATTAGGCTACACCAGGTAAAGTACAGTGCAATTAGTTCATTTGCAGTCCTCACAGGTGTAGTAAGAATGGCCATCATTAATTAGGGTTTGCGTGCACCTTTGTGAATTCAGTTTTAATATTATAATCCACATTCCACCATTTTGCCGCTGAAGTGGATTTTTAAATTTTTATTTATTTACAGAAGATGAACAGAGGAAGGAAAAACAAGTGAAGTAAAAGAAAAATAATTCCATCCACCAGATTACGGGTGTCCTCCATTTATCAAAAATTTGCAACAGTTGTACTTGAAAGAATGAGCGTTTTTTCGGTGTGCCGGCAGACTTTCCAGACTGAAGGTGTATAATTGCTCCTAAATACCTTGTCCTTCAGGTGTAACGCAAAGGATGATGGGATAATAAGGTGTCATTACGGCTTTCTGATGCTGTTCCTTGATACGGCCGTTTTCCCGTGGAGAATGGTAGTTGCATCTTCAGAGTGAGGACGTCAGTGGTATTATTCCTTGAGACGATTTTCCTCCGACTTTGGAAGGACCTGCTATACTGAATGGGTTAATGAAGCCTGCATCTAACCCCTCAGACACGAAAATATCTAGAAAGCTGAATAAAATCGTCCAAAGAGAGCCAGTACAATAAAATGGACGTTGTCATGTTCAAGATGTTTATACTGGCGTTCCCCAAGGTTCTTCTCTGTCTTCCGCACTTTTCATGTATTCTGTTTACCTTCTATTTTTCTTTCCTTTTTCTGTGCACATGGTATTGGTTACGTGCATTAGATATCATCCCCAGTCACCGCTAATATGATCCCGTATAAATGACTAAATTGGCAGTGGATGCTAGAATGCTCCTTCGTTTTCCCCATCGTCAGGTTAGGGAAGAGAATCGCATAGTTTCCCCCGTCAGTCAGCTATACCTTTTTTATTCTAACTTGTCCTAAATTTGTCATCTCTCCATCGTCATTGCTGAGTTGTAGCAGTAGATTAGCACCAGAAAATGATGCTAGTCAGAGCTGTGGGAAGGATGTAGAGCCATAACATTGCCTTTTTCTACCTCTGACCTGCGTGAAATAAACTGTAGCAAGAAAAAAATCTGGGCCAAGTTAGGGTAAAAGGAGTGTAGTTTCTTTACATCCCCGGCCCGTCACTTGATCGACACGCATTTGTAACACCTCTTCCTTGACGCCAAATTTATGTATCCGGCACTGTGATGTATTTTTATATTTCATTTTTTGTAATCCGTGTTGATATGAGGAAGGTAATTCATAGCATATATTCCTGTAACCCGTTATTTATGCCATCTGTGTGTATATAAGGAAGATCACAGCTACAGACAAAACATACGGTGTAGGAAATAGAGTAAGTCGCTGTCGATAAGGTGCTTGAAACCTCCCTAACCCAGCAAGAAACGGGTCCATCACTACCACAACACCACCAACCGCACTTCCCCAACCATCACCTCAGTCACCCCTCTTCTTTCTAACTTCTTCAGCTTTTCTTCCGTTAATGATCGTTCTTGGAGAAATCCCGGGTTCGTCGTCTTTCAAGAACTGGGTTTAAGAGGTTCCGTATCGACTCCGGAGACTCTAAACCCCATCTCAGGTGCTTCTTGGTAAAACAGGCTGGAGGGAGACACAGCAAAGAGCTTCGGGTTCTTTACGTCTAACAGTTCGTTCTTTAGAGTGACTGTGCAATCGCGCGAGGAAGTGAGGTCACGGAGTCGACTGATTTTTTTATGATTTTTTTTTTTACATTATTTCTTAGCGTGACTGTACAATATGAGTGTGTGTGACTGGCAAGGAAACCGCCAGACTTCCCCAGAACCGTCACTTGGCGATCCACGTCCCTATTTCACCTCAAGGCACGGATAGACTGGGGCACCGGAAACCTTGTGTCAAGATCCCGTGTTTGGATAGTGACTCGTATTTCCATGGGACTTTGAAGATCCCGTGACACATCTTCCTAAGCGATTTATTCCGCGTATTACATCCCAGTATTTTCTTGTATGTTGTTGATGCAAAGTATGTTGGTATTATAACGGCTTAAATCACACGCAAGACAGTGTTAAGGTCTACTGTGCAAAATAAATGAAATAAATCGCCAAGGAAGCGGTATCACGAAGCCTTCAGTGGCAGAGTGAATTTTCTCGCCATAAAAAAGAAATATCAGTGCAGGGACGTATTGAAGGCGGCATACCGTAGATATTTCGTGACACTTCCTCCTGAGCGATTTATTTTAGCATATCACGCCCTGACATTCCCTAATATGGTTCGATGTTAGAGGGACAGGAGACTACGTTGCTCCTTTTCATCAGCGATTTAGTTTGCTTGTTACGCCATGACATGCTCTTGTGTGTAATTTGTGTCGTTTGCATGGAGAGAGAGGGAGAGAGAGAGAGAGAGAGAGAGAGAGAGAGAGAGAGAGAAGAGGATATACAGGTGTGGTAATGTGCAGGATAAGTCGCCAAGGAAGAGGTGTTGCGATAGGCCTAAAACCACAGTGTAGGACCGTAATAAATGGGTTGAATCATCTCTCTCTCTCTCTCTCTCTCTCTCATTTACGATCGATTTCCCATCTTGACATTTATTTCTACAGGATGAACTAGAAGCATTGGGAGAATCGGCACTTTATCCTCCTCCTTCCTGCATTAAAAAAATAAAATGAAATAAAAACATGAACTTACGATAATTTTCTCTCTCTTGTAACCAGGATTTCTTTCTATAGGAGGAACAAGGGCATAAAGGATCTGCACTCCCCCCCCCTCTCTCTCTCTCTCTCTCTCTCTCTCTCTTACCTTATCGTAAGCTTGTTTTATCGTAACGAGCGATTTTATTTTTTGTTATACTAGTAGTAGGAATAAAGGAATTGGATGGGTGAATAGATGGATGAATGGACGGACGGATGGATGGATGGATGAATGGATGGGTGGACGGATGGATGGATGGATGAATGGATGGGTGGACGGATGGATGGATGAATGGATGGGTGGACGGATGGATGGATGAATGGGTGGGTGGACGGATGGATGGATGAATGGATTGTAGGACGGATGAATGGATGGGCGGACGGGTGGCTGGGTGGATGGCTGGGTGGATGGTGACAAGTAAATAGCCTGTTTTCCGGTTAACGCCTGTCCGACGGTAATTTGAAACACCCAATTTTTTTCATATTTTATACTAGCTAACTTCAGACGGTTTTTTTTTTGTAGCTTAGGAGACCCGGAGGGGTTAGATGCAGCCGCCATTAACCCCTTCACGGCCAGAAATCATTAGGAAGTGGAGTTAAAATCATCTGGAGGTAGCGTTATGGTAGTAGCGTCCTCGGGTTGAAGGGGTTAAAAGAGTGAGGCATAAACAAACAAACAGGTGTGTCTCCTTACCTGGGCCTCGCTTCCGGTGTATTTTTTTTTTTTTAAGTGTCCGACTCTGGGCATAGGCTTCACAGCCTGCTATCAAAGCCCAGCAGTCCTCCTACATACCCTACACCTCTACATGTCACCACTTCGGCGCTAACACCCACCGTCCATATTGAATACATGATAGGGCAGTCTCATACAGGACTGGTGTATTGGTATTACCGGGGGTATTTTTACGACATGTCGGCGGGGCTTCTGGTAGATCAGTAAAGCCTGATGTAATGAAACTCAAATCCATAAACTGTTCCCTGTCCCAGCGGGGATTTGAACCGGGTCCATTAGGACTGCAGGCCACCTCTCTACCGATTGAGCCACAGCCTCCCCCCCAAGAGGTGCTTCCCTCTACCCCTCCTGTGATAATTAGTGTTACCTGTCCCGTAATGAAAAGGTACTCAGTGTTACCTGTTCTATAATGAAAAGATAGCGTTACCTGCCATATGAAAAAAAGATACATGGTGTTACCTGCCATATGAAAAAAGATACTCAGTGTTACCTGTCGTGTGAAAGATGATACACAGTGTTACCTGTCGTGTGAAAAAGATACTCATTGTTACCTGTCATATGATAAAAAAGACACTTTTACCTGTCCCATGATTAAAATAAAAAGGTACTAATTGTTACCTGTCCAAAAACAAAAAGATCATCACTTACCTCCTGTAATAAAAAGATATTATTGTTACCTGTCATATGATAAAAAGCTCCTAATTTTCACCTGCCCTTTGATTAAAAGATTCTCGTTTTTGTTTACCTAAACTGTGATAAAAAAGATACTCATTTCTACCTAACCTGTGAAAAAAAAGTTACTAATTCTTGCCTGGTCTGTTATAAAAAGATAATAATTTCTACCTGGCATGTAATAAAAAAAAGATACTCGTTGTTACTTGACCTGTGATAAAAAGCTCTTCATTGCCACCTACCTGTCCCGTGATAAAATTGTCCCAGTAATTAGTGATTACCTGACCTGTCATGCACCTGTCACCGTCATATGCCTCATTAATTCTCTCACCTCACATACGCGCCGCTTCTCATTTCACTGAATTATGGCTTTTTAAAAATGTTCTGTTCTTCCCCGGCCCGCGTGTGCCTGTAAATAGCGCGAATTTGTCAGAACGAGTAATGTTTTTTTTTTCTAACTTGGATTTTTCGTTTTATTTTATCGCCGCCACGCTTGGCACCCCTTTGTCTGTTTTTGATTTGTGTGCGTCTGTGGGTCTTATATGTGTGCTTCCCCGTCGTGTCCGCCTCTTCATTAATCCCTTGTATCTGTCTAGGCTGCTTAGGCTTTCAACACTATCTGGTGCTGGAGAGAGACCCCTTCAAGTGGTGGCACCAGTGTGATCGGGCGGTGGAGCTGCCTGGCTATACAGACGTCCCTTAGTCCCCCTCAGTAATCCACGACAGGAGGGTGTTGGACTGCAGAAGAAAGGCGGCTACTACTGCTACTACTACTACTACTACTACTGCTAATTCTACTACTACTACTACTATCACCACCGCTACAACTTATACTACTACTACTATTACCATTCAGCGTATCTCTGTCTCATTATGCACGGTCGCGGACAGAAATAGCGCTCCACCACTCGACCAAAAATGACGTGACGGTGAGCAGTTACTTCCGAAAATCAGCGCTGGGATCCTCGAAAACCAACAAAATTTCTCATAATACCGTTAAAGTATCATAAGTGTTCGTACTAATAGGTGGATCGACATTTATGCCCATCGTCCTTACACATACTGCTATTTCGATGTAGTCTTCCCTTCTGTGTGTATTCCTAAGTGTGTATGTTAGTGTATGTTGTTTATGGTGGCATGTTAGTGTATGTTGTGTATGGTGGTATGTTAGTGTATGTTGTTTATGGTGGCATGTTAGTGTATATTGTTTATGGTGGTATGTTAGTGTATATTGTTTATGGTGGTATGTTAGTGTATGTTGTGTATGGTGGTATGTTAGTGTATGTTGTTTATGGTGGTATGTTAGTGTATGTTGTTTATGGTGGTATGTTAGTGTATGTTGTTTATGGTGGTATGTTAGTGTATGTTGTTTATGGTGGTATGTTAGTGTATGTTGTTTATGGTGGTATGTTAGTGTATGTTGTTTATGGTAGTATGTTAGTGTATATTGTTTATGGTGGTATGTTAGTGTATGTTGTTTATGGTGGTATGTTAGTGTATGTTGTTTATGGTAGTATGTTAGTGTATATTGTTTATGGTGGTATGTTAGTGTACAGTATGTTGTGTATGGTGGTATGTTAGTGTATGTTGTTTATGGTGGTATGTTAGTGTATGTTGTTTATGGTGGTATCTTGGTGTATGTTGTTTATGGTACGTGTTGCTTATGTGGAAATATGTGCTGGTTTTACATATGCCTTGCCATCATGTGTGCCTCATCTTGCTCCCTCTGCATAGCGGTGTGTCGACGTAGCTAAGCAATTAACTTTTTTTTGTAGTATTCTGTGTAACTATGTATTTCCGTATATTAACATGTGTACCGAGTAGTGTATTCTCTGTGTATTTTAGTGTATCTTTGTATGTGTACATGGGCACCGGCTTATGTGTACTTCCTCTATGTAAGTGAGTGTATTTCTGTATGTTAACATGTGCTCCACCTACCCCCACCTCCTCCGCCCCTCTCCCCTCCCCTTTCCCCTCAGTACCCCCCCCTTCTTGCTCCCCCACTAACTACCCGTTCCCCCCCAACCCCCACCCTTCTTGCTTCAGTAGTGGGGGTTAATGACTTTATAATGAGTGGCGGAGTGATTGGTGTGTGTGTGTGTGTGTGTGTGTGTGTGTGTGTGTGTGTGTGTGTGTGATATTTTCGGTGGTGTCGTCATGTAGTGCTTTATTGCTTATTATATTACTAACGTTAATAGTATTGATACGTTGTTGCCGTTGCTACATGTCTTTATCAGTGTAAAAAATAATATAATCGTGATCAGGTAGGTAGGTGTGTGTGTGTGTGTGTGTGTGTGTGTGTGTGTGTGTGTGTGAGAGAGAGAGAGAGAGAGAGAGAGAGAAAGAGAGGGGGGGGATGAGGAGAAGGAGTAGGAGCAGAAGGAGACGGGGTGGATGATGTTATTTAGTTCATAGGAAGGGGTGCCCAATCTCATTTTGCATAGACTTTAACTCCACTCAGATCTCACCTATAGCTCCCCCCCCAAAAAAAAAAAAAAAAAAGGAGAGGGGGGGGAAAGCACCAAGAAGGGGCGGAAAAAAAAAATATTACCAAAAACCTTAGAGAAAACCGTAAGGCCTTCTTTAAGAGGTACAAGTATTTTAAAGAAAGGGTGAAGGAGTGATCGAAAAAAAAACGAAGAAAAAAAAAAAAAAGCGAAATTGGTTCCCGCAAGTGCAGAAAAACAGTTTGGGAATTTCCTCCATAGTGACCCGGATTTTCCACAGACCCATCGGCCCCCCCCCCCCCAGAAAAAGAAAAAGAAAAAGTTAGTCTCATTACACCGGTCCTAGGTCAGACTCCCCTTCCATGCGCTACTCTGTCTTCAGTATGGACGGTTCACTCAGCCAGCCGCGTAAATTTCTTACTTCGGTTAAGGAAGCTCCCTAACACCTCGCCCTTAGCGGTTTGTTTTTGGATATGGCTGGTTAATAACTTTTTGTGCGTTTTTTTTTTTTTTTATGCAGACTGTGGTGAGGTTGGAAGCATTTATGTAACGCACATGGTGTAATACACAAAATAAATCAGTGAGGAGAAGGTGTTAGGGAGCCTTCTTAACCGACGAGCAAACAGACCTCAGTGTTATCAATATCTATCGTGCATCATTAATTCTTTGCCCACTCCCAGCCCACACCGGCAGCCTGAGCCGAGCGTGTATATTGGCGCCCAAGTGGTGACATGAGGGGTGGGCGTTGGGGGACTACTGAGATATATATTGAGAAGAGCACAATTTACAGTAATGATTTCTTTGGCCTCTTTCAAGCTCTTCCTGTCTAAACGAGTCTAAAATATCTCGCTTTTTACTGAATGCGAGTATAGCGTTGAAGAAATACAATGGAATATAATGCCGAGTATATTATCATGTATATCCTGCATGAGGTCCTGACAGAAAGTGGCTGCAGTGAAAATAATAATGATGATGATAATGATAATAATAGTAATAATAATAATAATATTTTGGATCTCATAATAAATAGGTGTCCATTAGCCCCCTTATTGCTTTATTATTATTATTATTATTATTATTATTATTCCTTCCATCAAATGATTTTACTTACGTGTGGAAGGGCGTTTGATAGCGACGGGAATAAGAACTTCATGCCGAGTATTTCAATATTTATTACAAGTACGGTAGATTTTGTTAAGCTTAAAAGAGTATTCTAGTAGTGAAAGGGTTAAGGAGTGCAGTATAAAAAATTGTAAGAGAAAATGATGAAGATTAAAGAGGAAGAGGAAGAGGAGGAGAGGATCATCGTAGGAAGGTGGTTAATATGCGTGAAACAGAATTATAATGTGCGTGTGTGTGTGTGTGTGTGTGTGTGTGTGTGTGTGTGTGTGTGTGCGGAAGTGAAGAAAACAGTGTGACATTAGCGAAAAAAGAAGCTTCGTCCTTGGGCTGAAGTGACTGTGTTGTGTTTTAGTTCGGCTGTCGTCATAGATCACGTGACGCGCCGGTTTCTGGAGGGAGGAGAGGAGGAGGAGGGAGGGAGGAGAGGAGGAGGAGGGAGGGAGGGAGGGAGGAGAGGAGGAGGACTGAAAAAGGCACCAACCCCTTCAGTACCATTACGTCTCATTGATATTTACTACCTTCGGATGAGTTAATTCGGTGAAGGGATGGTCTCTCGTAGCGGTGGTGTTGGATGCAGTCTTATCAAATCCCCAAGTACAAAGACCTCATTTATTTTCCTCTATTCATCGCTACACAGTTATATTCATGTGAGCTGAGTGGTTTGGGAAAGAGGATATAGAGACACTAACCACCTTGTTATCATGTATTATTATTATGTATTTTTATTATTATTTTATTTTCCCACCGTCGGATGAATCTTGAGGTTACGATACAGCTGTCTTGGTGATCCGGTAAAATGGACTCTTATAATTATCATACTGGAAGCCTGTCGTAAAAAAAGGGGGAACAAATAAAAGAACTTCGCCACCACTTCGACAGCGGTGAAATGTAAATAAGGAAGTCAGGTGATGGGAGAACAACGCACTCGTAGACGTCTTGCCCTACGTCGCACCTGTTAGTGGGGAGAGGGGAGTAAAGAAATGGGCGTGGTGAACAGAGGAGTGGGTGGGATGGGCTGGAATGTAAGTGGGCGGGAACTGTAACCTGTAGATGTGGGTGTGGTAGGAGTAGTGGTCTGAGAGCGGTAATGGTTTCTGTCAAAATGTCCTCTAAGACTGAAGGTGTTTGGAGCAGAAGGTAAAGAACTAAGTCTAAGGACAAAGATGTCTGTGGGATGAGCTGGAATTGTGGTCGGGATGAGGAGGGACCATGACTGTACCCTGCAAAAGTGGTGCTGTATGCTTTGAGGACTCCTTCAGGGTGTTCTCCAAGAAGAAAAACAAGACAAGCTCGCGTTTCTCTCATCTTGGCGACTTGCAGTACAGGCGAAAGGAGTATACTGAATGTTTGTGTCATGCTGGGCTGGAGGAGTGAAGGACCAGGTGATGTGTCGTGGATCGTGGTATTCGTATCGCTATCGTTAACAGTGGCACCGCTAATCCTAAGCCAGACTCGCTTTTTATGAAGTCAGTAGCGAAGTTTACTCAGGAACAAAATGGATCTGGCGTCAGTAGTTCGCGGCTTGAAGAGTACGAAGGCCGCCTCCTATCCCTACAGGTGTTCTTAATTAGGCCGCGGAAGGTGACCCAGCGATGAGTAAAATCGTCTTTCGTCATCCGGGATAAACTAGATAGGTTGTCAGTCGAGATGCAGCCCCTTCAGTACGGTGGCGTCATTTACATTGCCTTCTTCCTAATTCCAGACGATTTTTTACAGCTTGGGAGGCTTTTTCGCATTGGAGGGGTTAGATGTATTCTTTATTAACCCCTTCCAAAGTCCAGTAAATCGTCTGGTAGCAAGAATAAACCAGGAAATGATTCACCGCATTGAAGGAGTTACGGGTTAAACATTATCGTCAGAATTTGTGTGTTTGCCTTACCCTTGCCGGTCGCTGTGTTATGATTGCGCAACAAGACATTAAGTGTGGGGAAGGGTGTGTGTGGCTGTGATGAGGGTGGGTTGGTGGTGTGGCGGTGGGGTGAGGGGTGATTTGCGGAAGGGCGGCGCGGTGTGGTGTGGTGTGGGGGTGGGGTGAGGGGTGATTTGCGGGAGGGCAGCGGTGTGGGGTGATGAGTGATTTGCGGAAGGGTATGTGCGGTGTGTTGTGAGGCGGTGGGGGTGAGGGGTGATTTGCGGGGGAGCGGGCTGGAACGTGGCTGGGCATAGTGTGGTGTGGTGGGGCGGCGTGGAGTTACGTGATGGGGGAGAGGGGTGATTTGTGGGAGGGCGGGCCGAAAGGCGGCATTGTCGTTGCATAGCGTGGTGTGGTTTGGGGTGCCAGGGTGGTTTTGCGGTAGAGGGCCTGGTTTGGTGTGGTAGGGGATGAGTTGAGGTGGTGTGGTGTGAGATGAGATGAGGTTTGCGGGAGGATGGTGTGATGTGGGATGGGGTGAGGTTGTATTGTGAGGGGCGAGGGGTGATTTGCGAGATAGCGGAGTGGTTTGATGTGATGTGAGGTGGATTGGCATGGTGTGGTTTGGGGTCAGGGGTACTTTGCGTGAGTGAGACGTGATTTGGCATTACG
This sequence comes from Coenobita brevimanus, assembly GCF_032717465.1. Taxonomy (NCBI): domain Eukaryota; kingdom Metazoa; phylum Arthropoda; class Malacostraca; order Decapoda; family Coenobitidae; genus Coenobita; species Coenobita brevimanus. The sequence continues at coordinate 36,313,621 of NC_137056.1, forward strand.
TGGGATGAGAGTACACGGTGTGGGATGGGTTGATGGGTGATTTGCGGTAGATCGGCGTGGTTTGATGTGTGGCGGGGCGGGGTGGAGTGGGGTGAGGGGTGGTTTGCGGGCGGGGTGGCGTGGGATGATGTGTCGTTGTGCCAGAGAACACACTGTCATCTGCTAGCGGTCATCGGGGACGACATCTAAACCGCATCAGTTCAAGGACGTTGTGTTGCTTCTCGCGTTAACTCCTTGATTCCTGACAACCTTCTACTTACTTCCTTTTTGCGGACACCAGACGATTTTACTCATCTCAGGAAAGGCCTCTTGTACTCTGAGGGATTTATTTTAAGGCTCTATTTAAACCCTCCCGTCCCGAAATCAATCCCGGGCTGAATAAAATCGTCCGGAAGTAACAGGGATTAAACAAACTAGGCCTGAAGGGCAGTAAGGTAATTCGAAGCCTGTGTAACCCTGATGTTTTTTTTTTTTTTCATTCCTATCTTCAGACGATTTCATTCAGCTTTAGCCTGAGTTTTCGAACTGGAAGGGTTAGGTAAGGCCTTCATTAACCCCTTCACTGCCACTGGTGCGTCCTAGGTTAATTAAAATCGTCAGGTAATTGTAAGATTGAACTGTAGAAATACGTTACCGAACTGAAGGTACCAAAGAGCCGATGACGGAATGAGCTGTCTCTCTGTGATGTTGAAATGTACACGCTTTCGTTACAGAGAGAGAGAGATAGAGATAGAGAGAGAGAGAGAGAGAGAGAGAGAGAGAGAGAGAGAGAGAGAGAGAGAGAGAGAATCTTTCCCCTCTTCGGAGTCTATCCATTCGCTAGCGGCTGTTGTTGTGATGAGAATGAGTGTTGCAAGATCCACACATACGGGATGGGGAGTTTTTTTCTTTTTTCCCTTTCTTTCTTTCTTTTTTTTTAAGTTGACGGTAACAGCCAATCCCCACAATACCGCCATAGAGGTGTAGGGTCCCGCGGCTAGGCTAAAATACTATCATTCAGTAGATAAGTAGATGACCAGCGTACTTTCCTTCGTGGATTATTTCATTATTTGAAAAGGTTCCATCGCGTCTTTGGGGGTGGAAATTATGCAAGGCCATCACCCCGACTTGCCTCCCTAGCACCTCCTTCTTAGCGACTTATTTTTAGGTATGGCTGGTTATTATCCTTCTGTACGTTATCTGTGCAGAGTATGGCGATGTTACGGTAATTTGTGCAACGCTGAGGTGGACGGTAAGGTGTGATAAGCATAATAAGTTGCCTAGGAAAAGGTGTTAGGGAGCTTCCATAGCCGAGGAGAATACTACACTGCCAGACCTTCAAATATTTACCCACGAGTAGAAATATTAATGTGTTAAATAACTTCACACACGTTGTCCCATACACACTGTTTTCTTCTGGTGTTTTGCTTGGAATACAGAAATACAGTACATTATAATACACCAACGTAATAACATACAGAAGAATAATACAATAAAAAGCAATACAGTACTACAGCAGAATATAATACAACAGAATACAGTACAGCAATAAATATAGTACAGTGGCGTTGACATATCTCGTTCCCTTTCACCTCGATGATGGATTTTTAGAAGCTATCGCAGACCCAAGACGATTTCTTTCAACCCAGTAAAAGCTTCTCGTACCCAAGGGGTTAATGGAGGCTGTATCTAACCCCCCTCCCCCCTCTAGTTTCAGAAATCCGTCCTAGGGTGTATTAAATCGTCTGGAGGTAGCGTGAATAAAGAAAACTATTATCTAAAACGCAAACAACACATAAGGGTTACCTGGTCTGTGCTCAGGTGATCCCATGAAACAGGTAATTTTTTTAAGCGGCGGAACTTATTTATTTATTTTTTATTTAATTATTTATTAGCTACAATTAATATCCATGTTGTTGCTCGTAGTCCCGATTCTTTTAATATTTATAATTATTTTTGGATTCACGTTGCATTGGTTTTGTTTAATTTTATGTATAGTAACGTGTATGTGTGTGTGTGTGTGTGTGTGTGTGTGTGTGTGTGTGTGTGTGTGTGTGTGTGTGTGTGTGTGTGTGTGTGTGTGTAAATAGAGAGGTTTCCGTGTGCGTCTTTTTTCATATTTTTCTTGTCCCATTTTTATTCTTTTTTGTCTATCGTATTGCCTTCTCATATGGATCTATATTGCATCTTTTCTTTTTCTTCTCTTTTTTCATTTTTTTCCATAGTGAGGGACCTGGATATCATTTTTCCTTTGAGACAGAGACAGCTGAGAGAGAGAGAGAGAGAGAGAAGGGGGAGGGGGACGGGAAAGAGAAGGGAATAAAAGAGGGAACGAGAGTAGGGAAGTATGTGAAAGAGGGAAAATGAGGAGAGAGAGGGAGAGAGAGAGAGAGAGAGAGAGAGAGAGAGAGAGAGAGAGAGGCGGGGCTATGTGTATGAGGGAAAAGTGAAAGATTAGAAGAGAGGATAGTAGAGATGAGGAGGGAGAAGGGAGAGGAAAGTAGAAGGGGGAGAGAAGGAGCGAAAGGGAGAAGGGCGTGGGGAGGAAGAAATAAGTTGAGAGGAGTGGAGGAAGGAAAGTAGAGGAGAGAGAAAAGAGAAGGTAAGGAGGGAGGAGAGGAGAAAGTATGGGGAAGCGAGAAAGGGAGGAGAGAAGGACAGAGGGGAAGGATGGGAGGTAGAAAACATGATAGAGAAGAGAGGAGGGATGGAGGAAAGAAGTGAGGTAGGAACGGAGAAAGGGGAGGGGAGTGAGGGACAGGGAGCGAGGATCTAGGCGTTAGAGAGGGAGAGAAATTGAGAAGGCAGGGAGGGAGGAAGGAAAGGAGAGAGAACGTGGAGGGAGGCTCTAGGAGCAGAAGAGAGACCCCAAGACCTCAAGGTGGAGGCAACGTCTTATGAGATCCTGTTGGACTGTCTCAGATGTCTTGGGTCATTCATCTGGCCGTACACACACACACACACACACACACACACACACACACACACACACACACACACAACGTCAGGCTTCCTACTCTTAACCTGTTTCTGGCAGGGTCTCTCTCGTAAAATATATTCTGTAATCGTGTAGCGTTTGCCTGGAAGAAGAAGAAAGAAGAAAAGTCATCGAGGTGAATGGTTTAAGGAAGCGAGCCCACATTGACATCAGTATCGGTACTTAGGAGTGTGTACCTGTTATAAGCTGGTGTGTGTGTGTGTGTGTGTGTGTGTGTGTGTGTGTGTGTGTGCAGATGCCGTAGATCACAGATGACAGTACTGGGAGGAAGGGAGGGGAGGAGAGGGGAAAGGAGGGAAGGAGGGGGTATTGTTGCAGAAATGGGTGGAAAAAAATGGAAGGGGAGGGGAAAGGGGGGAATAGGAGGGAACAGGATCTTAGAAGGTGGGAAGAAGATGGAAAGGAAGGGAACAAGATCTCGGAAGAGGAGAAGGAAGGGGAAGAGGGGGAAAGAGAGGGAACAGCGCAGAAGGAGGGGAAGAGGGGAGGGAAGTAGAGGTAAGGGGAGGGGAAGGAAGGAGGGAGCGTCACCCAAGCATTGATTTCGCCTGGGAGGTGCTCCTAGGTTGTCCCCCCTTTCCCCCTTCCCCCCACCCCCTTCCCCTCTTATGCCAGGCTGCCCCTCACGCCCCTTACTCGGCCCACTGAATGTATTAGATCACACACTCACCCTTCACTCCACTCCGTCACTCATCACACCTCACCACACTTTATATCTTACACATCACACTCACTGTCCACTCCCCTCCCTTCCCAACTCCTCACATCACCCCTTGCTTCACTTCACCACTCTGTCCCCCATCCCCATCTACCCACCTCCCACTCACTGATCCCATCCCCACCCAACCACTCACATCCAGGGCCTTACTAATCCCACACGTCACTACCAATGTCCTTATTCACCCACTACCCTACAATCACCCTACTCACACTTACGGTACACTCGCAGCTTACATCATGCCTCACTTGACAGTCAGTGACCTCGCACCCCACCAACCCATCCCTCGCCTCCATTCCTTCATATCACATCACCTGACTTCACTCCCACTGACAGCCCCCTCACCACCCACCTCACACATCATCCCAGTACAGTTCATTGCTACACTTTCCTATCACTTTCATGCTTCAGTAAAAGAATCAGATCTCTCACTGATCACCACCACAGCCACCATTAAAACACCTCCGCAGTCACCACCACCACCACTCGCCTCACCTTACACCTGTAGGCTACTCATCCACAACCCTCTGCCACACTAGATCTTGTTAATAAATCACAGTTGAAAAATGGTGCTTGCCCGCTGGAGATGTAGTATGCGTGTAGATATATTAGTGCAGTAAATAACACGGTGGCGATGCGTATATTTGCATGTATATGACTCATTGTACTTACCGGCAAACGACTCCAACACCACACCCTTGGCCTGCACCTGGTACGAGTCTCTTGGTATAGCTCCGTGGATTGATATTTTCACCACGTTTCAGCAGGTAACTAGGAAGCAATCAGAGAGCGCACACCGGTACCACCGTCGGCTCCAATAAAATTTATGTTTTACTGCTGTAATTCCTCTTTCCCAACAGACGACCATCTTTACGGTCTCACATAGTCAGTTAATTCTACGGTCCTAGTCAGCCCTGTTGCACAGTTTCAGAGAACGCATACCTCCGCCAACACCAATCAGTTGTATAATTTATTCCTGCATCTGGCTCCGGATTCAGATCAAAATCTAGTCAATTCTCCCTTGATCCACTGCTCGCCTATCCACCATATTTCATTGAAATCCTATTGCATTTAAAAAAAAGACATCTTGTAGCCTACACAGAATGACAAACAAACACAGTTTAATGCATATCCTCCGCCCGTCATCGCTGGCGGAGGTAATAATATATACATGTCAGTGGAAAAATATATTGGATACACCGGTACTACAGGCGAGGATCAGCATCAGATTGCCCATAATTACTTTATCGGTGCCGTACCATTGCTGCTGAGCCACGAATGTTAAGTTGAGGAACTGGACCGGTATACACCCGCTGTCTGTGTTCTGTTGTTCGCTTTGTACTCTGGAGTGTGTAGGCATTGAAGAGTGGTAGTGTGCTTCGCTGAGTCACATCTCATTTCCTTACATTACGTCACACCACTGCACATACGGTAACACCACACTACACCATAGCACACCACACCCCATGCCATACCATACCTCACCACTCTACACTGCGTCACACTACACTACAATACAGTTCACTAAACCACACCACACTACACACTAACTACACTACAGTCCTACCTCTCTCTCTCGCACAGCACACCACACCACGCCCCTGCCACCTACCGCCACACCTGCAGTATAAGGAGGGGCGTTGGGGTAGAGGCAGAATGTAGGGATAGAAAAATGAGTGGGCTGCAGCTGAGGTAGGGAACTGAGAGAGAGAGAGAGAGAGAGAGAGTGGAATGTGGCCGATCCAGCCTTCCGGTCACGCTGGGGTCAGTCCGTGGAGGGCGTGAGGGGGGGTAGATAGACTGAGTGAGAAATAGATTGATAGATGGATAGGCAGATAGATAGATAACTAGCTCGATAGACTGACCGATAAAGTTGTAGGTTAGTAAGTGGAGACTAACCAGATGGTGAGATAGGAAGAGAGAAAGTGAGATAGACAGATAAATTGACTGAGTGATGTAGTAATTAACAGCATCACCACTACTACTCATCACTAACACCAAGTAACAACATCACCACTACTACTCATCACTAACACCATTTACACACCAAATACACACCACTGACAACAACACTGACCACTAACACCAGCACACACACACACACACACACACACACACACACACACACACACACACACACACACACACACACACACACACACACACACACACACACACACACATATAAAAAAAAAACGGAAAAAAAGGTAATGTCTCTTGAGTCTCGTTATAAGATGCCTAGTGATGTTTTTTTCATCTTGCACATACACATCCTCATATTTCCATGGCAAGATACAAGTAAAAACACAAATAAAACACATGTAAAAACACAAGTAAAAACACAGCCTCATCCCTAGCACCTTTTCTTTAGCGATTTGTTCTGTCTAATACACCTTACTGTTGTCACTGTGCTGTTTGTTATAATAAAAGGGAAAATCCGACACTCTCTCTCTCTCTCTCTCTCTCTCTCTCTCTCTCCCCAAAATCTTCTTCGTGAAATCTCCGACTTTTTCCCATTACGTATATTTCTCACATGATTTACCAAGTGTGGTATCTGTTATATCTATTTACACTTCATTATGTGGCTGAAGGGGGGAAGTATTTGTATGGGGAGATAAAGATGGGGAGAGGAGCGTGGGGTGTATAAAAATGGGGGAGAATGGGGAGGAAGAAATCAGAGCGAGGGGGAGGGAGCGAAAGGTGAGGTTGTTGTGAGAGAGGGAGGGAAGAGGGGGTGAGGGTGTTGTGCGTGGAGAGGGGAGGGAAGGGAAGAGGAGCAGACAGTAAGTGAGCGATGGGGAGAGTAGTGAGGGGAGGAAATGCGTGTAGGCAAAGTGGAATAGAGGGGAGAAAAGGTATGAAGATGATAATATAATAATAATATATAATAATAATAATAATAATAATAATAATAGTAATGTTATTCTTCGTTCATTAACTGCTCAGGATCATTGGCGTACCACCCTTCGCCTACCGACACGAAACTCATACTGTAGGTCGAAAATTTTGGGGCTCCCTCCTAATTAATTTCGAAAATGTACAGCTTCACATAAATTAATAATGGTGAAAAAAAAAAAAATTGGAGTTAGAGAATACGCTTGGAATGCTGGGAAACACAAGAATGGACGAAAGACATGTTAATAGTAGTAGTAGTAATAGTAGTAGTAGTAGTAATAGTAGTGGTCGTGGTGGTGTTAGTAATGGTGGTGGTGGTGGTGGTAGCAGTGGTGGTAGTAGTAGTAGTAGTAGTAGTAATAATAATAATAATAATAATAATAATAATGATGATGCAAAAAAAACAAAAGAGAAAAATAAGATAATTAAAGATGGAAGGAAAATAAGAGAAAATAAAGAGAAGTAAAGAAAATTACTTGGGAGAAAAAAAAAGCAGCGAAAAAAAGAAACAAAATAAAGATAGAATATTTTACGATCCAGTAGCATGCTGAGAGAGAGAGTAGGAAGGTAGACTATGATGTTAGGAGTAAGACAGGTCCAGGAAGGTGGCCTAAGAAAAAAATAATAATGGCCGGAAGGAGCGAGAGAGAGAGGGAGAGAGAGAGAGAGAGAGAGAGAGAGAGAGAGAAATATCCTTTGTATAACTAATAGCACTGATGAGGGTAATTATTAAAGCTATAGGGAGGTTTGGGGCAATAGGTCTGGTTAATGAGGTCTCTAATTATCCACATTTTAGTGAGGGAACTGGCTTAATGATAGAGAGAGAGAGAGAGAGAGAGAGAGAGAGAGAGAGAGAGAGAGAATAATTAGAGACTGGAGGGAAGAAAAGGAAGAGGGAAAAAAAGCTTGTAGGAAATATTTCAGGGTAAAGAGAGCGAGCCTAATTAAGAGATGCAGCACAAGCGCTTAATAAGGTATAGAGTGGGGAGGGAAAAATAGGTGAGAGAGAGAGAGAGAGAGAGAGAGAGGAACGAAAGAAACGTGAGCACCAATCGCAGCTCAATTTACCAAGGTTATGTACGTGGTCGAGAGAGAGAGAGAGAATAGATAGCTTATATTTCGTTTCTCCGTCTCTTTTTGTCTGTCTTTCTATCTGTCTGTCTTTTTTTCTGTCTCTCTCTCTATCTATCTATCTGTCTATCTCATCCTGTCCTTCTCTTCTACATTCCTCTCACTTCCACTTCTGTCACTCTCCCACCCTCTTTTCCCATTTCACCTCTCAAGATCACTTTCACTCCCCCTCCCTCCCATTCCGTCACCTGTCCTCCTCCTCCTCCTCCTCCTCCTCCTCCTCATCATCATCATCATCATCATCATCATCATCATCATCATCATCATCATCATCATCATCACCTTTCGTTCTTTCTTTCCTCCCTGACACGTTTCCATACCTCCATTAATACTGACTCACCTTTACCTCACTCATTTCACTTTTCTACCTCCCCTTCCCCCCTCCCTCCCTCTACCTCTCTCATCTTCCCCCCCCCACCACCACCTTCCCCCACGTGCCTCCCTCACCTCTTCCTGCTCCATCCCCACTCCCCACCAGCTGTCTTCCCCATCTCCTTTCTCACTCCCCTTCCCCATCCTCATTCAGGCCTTTTACTCATCTTCCCTCTTCTGTCCCCCACCCTAACTTTCCCAGCTCCCCCCCACCCCCGCTTTCTCACCTCCCCAGTCATCTCCCTCATCTCCTCAGTCTTCTCTCTCTCTCTCCTTCACTTCCTCCGCCTCCTCCTTCACCTTCACCTTCTCTCGTCTCCCTCCCCCACCTCACTCACTCATGTTGCTGACTTCCATCCCCAGTGTCCCACCTCCCCTCCTCATTTCCCTCCCCCACCCCCACCCCCCAACTCGCAACCATCCCCCCCACTGGCCAGGTAAAACTGAAGTTAATTATGAGGGCCATTGCGACACCTAAACACACCTGTCTTATCACCTCAGTTACACACACACACACACACACACACACACACACACACACACACACACTCTATGCTCTGTTGTTTACGGCAGTTGTCTAGATATGCTACTGGTGACTCTCTCTCTCTCTCTCTTTCTGTGTGTGTGTGTGTGTGTGTGTGTGTGTGTGTGTGTGTGTGTGTGTGTGTGTGTGTGTTTATCTACTACACTTTATTCCCATTCTCCAAATTCCAACTTTGCAATTCCTCTTCACGTCGTCACTACTGCCATTGCCTCGCTCCCATTCTGTTTCCTCTCCCATTTCCACTTCCCTTTGCCGTTCTCTCACCCCTCTCTCCCTTCCCCTCATACTCCTCCTCTTCTCTTCCTCCCCTCTCCTCCCTCTACCATCACCTTTCTTTATGTTTTCCCCCTCTTCATCCTCCTTGTCCTCTTCTCTCAACCCTATCCACCTTTCCCTTTCTCCTTCCTTTACGCCTCTTCCTATTTGCTTGTGACTTTTTACTCCTTCGCTTCCACTGAACACATTCTTCCGTGTTCCACCCTCCCTTTCTTCCTCCCTCCATTCACTTTGTTTCGCGTGTTTGCTTTGCTTTCACGTCACACTTATTCTTCCCTCTTTCCTTGGTCTCTTTTTCCTCTTTTCCCCCTCCCTTCTTCGTTGCCGTATGTTCTACTCCTCACTTTCTCCTGTTTACTGTTTTCCTCCTTTCTTCCATCAGTTCTTCTACTCCTCCCTTCCTTTTTTAACCTTGCCTGGAGCCACACCCACACTTCCCCTACACCCCCTCCCCTTCCCAAGCACTTACTTCCCTCCCCACCCACAAACTCCCCTACACTTCCCCCTCCCAACTCCGGCTTGGTACGGGATTGTTTCTTCCACTCCTGTCATCCTTGTTTCTCCCTCCCTCCCACAGGATCCTCCCCCACTTCCTCCCCACGTCCCCATCTCTCCCACTACCTCCCCCACTCCCACCTCCCTCACCCCCTCCTCCCCTCCTCCCACATCACCTATCCCGCCACTTCTCCCCTCACTCCCACCCCCCCCCATCACTTCTCCCCCAACTCCCCCGCCACTTCTCCCCTCGCTTCCACCCTCCATCACCCCCACCTCCCCGCACCACCTCCAAGTCGGACAATCAGCGTTAATTCCACCTCAAGGACCGTACGTAAGAAGGAAAAAACACACAACAGTTCGTGCCATTTATGTGCAAGGCGAGTGACTATTTATTTTTGATTTTTGTCACAGTTTTTTTGCCCATCTGTATGTAGCAAGAATTGGGGTGATTTTTGGACGGGTTTGGGACGAGTGGTTTTTGCCTTTTTATTTTTTTTTTTCCTTTTTTTTTTTGTGGTAACGGGGCGTGGTGTGCTTGTAAGGTCGCTGCGGTGGTGGTTGTTGTTGTTGTTGTTGTTGTTGTGATTGTTTGTTGTGGTGGTTGTGTGGTGGAGGTGTTATTGCCGCTAACCCCTTCAGCCCGATGTCGTGTCTTTTTTTCAGTTTCGGTATAATTCTGATTTTTTTTTTTTTTTTTAAAGGAGAGAGAGTTCAGCGGAGGGGGGGGATGGATTTACCACTTATTAACCGTTTCACTACAGTAGGTCTTTCCCCAGCTGAAGAAAATCGTCTGGTGGTAGCAAGAATAAATCACTATCTATCTATTGCCGGACGCCATAATCCCTTATACGGGGTGGCCACAAACAAATCGCCTCCACGTCACCCTGTCCCTCGCCGTTTCACGTCATGGGATTTTAGGGGGATTTTTCTCATAATCGTCTGCCTGTCACCTGAGTTAAATCGTATATGTTTCTTAAAGCCAACTTCTTCATCATTGTGGCTAACCTTAGGACAGGATATTGAACCAAGGAGAACACCACCACAGTGAAGGGGTGTTGTGGTGGTGTGGTGGTGGTGGTGGAGGGGTGTGATGATTGTAGTGAGTGTACTGATGGTGGTAGTAACGGTGGTGGTGATGGTAGTAATGACTGGTGTTGTAATGGTGTTAATGGTGGTAGTGGGGATGGTGATAGTGGTGATGGTGGTAGTGGGGGTGGTGATAGTGATGGTGGTGACAGTAGATTTATGGTGGTGTTCTGGTACAGTTTTTATACCATTTCTTATCGTTTTTATTATTGATATTCTTGAAGTATTTGTGTGGGAGGCTTTTTATAGCACTCTCTCTCTCTCTCTCTCTCTCTCTCTCTCTCTCTCTCTCTCTCTCTCACCCCTTCTTAATAATAATCTTCCCTTCCCTTCCTCGCATTCACTCCCATCCGCCACTCTCTGTTTATCTCTCTCTATATCTCTCTCTTATTTTTTTTATATCTTATCTTTCCTCCTCCTCCTCCTCCTCTAACCTCATCCCCTTCCTTTTCGTCCTAACCCCCTTCTCCCTCACCTCCTTCTCACTCCTCCCTCCTTCTCCCTCGCATCCTCCTCCTCCCTCATTTACTTCCCATTCCTGTTCTTGTCTTCATTAATTTTTTGCATGATTCGGCATATTCGATTCGCATCTCTTATATTTTTTACCTCAATTTTGGGGGGTTCCTTTATCACTGCCTGTATCATTATTACTATTTTTGTTTTTATCTGCTGGCTTCTCGATAGTCACTTATTGGATTACTGTTTTTCTCCTTTTTTTTTCTTTTCGCTGTGAATGCATTACGTTGATTCGTGTTTTTTATTGTTACTGTTGTTTATATTATTATTATTATTATTATCATCATCATCATCATCATCATCATCATCATCATCATCATCACCACGATCATTTCCATC
>NC_137056.1:36327472-36339972 GCF_032717465.1 Coenobita brevimanus
GGTTTGGGGGGCGATACAAGGAGGGGGGGGGGCACACACATTTTTTTATATATATTTTTTGACACTTTCTAAAATTGGTCGTCGATATTTTTTGGTCTTCCCCCCCCCACTTCGAGATAAAACTTTCAACCCTTTCAGCCCCATGACGTATTCTCTTTTATGCTTGGTGTCTGCTTTATTTTTTTTAGGTTAAGGAAGACAATTTTTCCCCATTTTTCAGACTTTTTTTTTCCAGTTTTAGGAAGACAAATTTTTTCCCAATTTTTCACCAGATTTTTTTTCAGTTTAAGGGAGACAATTTTTTCCAATTTCTCCCTGATTTTTTTTTTTTTTTTTTTTTAGGGAGATTTTTTTTTTCATTTTTTCCATTTTTTTTTTTTTTAGTTTAAGGGAGATTTTTTCATTTTTTTCAGATTTTTCCAGTTTGATTGAGGCTTTTTTTTTTTTATTTTTTTTTTATTCCCATTTTTCCACATTTTTAGGCAGTTGGAAAAGTGTCTCATAAGCCCCCCAAAAATGAATAAAACAAGAAAAACAAAAAATGAAAAATGACGTCATCGTTGTAGAATGGATGAACCCCTTCAGTACGATGCTCTCTCTCTCTCTCTCTCTCTCTCTCTCTCTCTCTCTCTTTCTCTCTCTCTCTCTCTCTCGACTACTCAGGGATGACCTCTCGAAATGAAGAGGTTGAGTATGCAGAATTGTTTTACTTTCCCCCTACACACACACACACACACACACACACACACACACACACACACACACACACACACACACACACACACACACACACACACACACACACACACACACACACACACACACACACAGCCACCCAACCCTGCAACCTTTTCTCCCTCTGTCCCGCCCCTGCCCTACCCCCTTCCCACCCCCCTGCTGCCCCCTCCCTCCCCCCTCCCCCCTTCTCACCAGTTTTTCCTACTATAATTTTGTGTGTTGAATAATGGAAAAAAATGTGAAAAATAAAAATAATGAAAAAACAAAAATAAAGTGTGTGAGGTGCGGGCGAGGCGACTCCACCCTCACCTGTGACCTCACCTGAGAGAGAGAGAGAGAGAGAGAGAATGTTATTGATTGTGTGTGGGTGTGTGGAGCGCAAAATATAGCATCAGATAAATATGACCTTCGTACGTTATTATTATTATTATTATATTATGGACGATAATACTTAATATTGATCTTTTTACGGCGTCTGCAGTTTTGTTTAATTAATCGTAGCTTAAACCACCGTAGTAAACTGCGCGTCTTTGTATAATAGCGATGATGATGATGGTAATGATGATGATGATGATAATGATGATAGTAATAATGATGATGATAATGATGATGATAATGATGATGATGATAATAGCCAACCACTCTCCTTAGAACCTTAATATGATGATGATGTTAATTATGATGACGATGATGATGATATGATGATGATAATAATAATAATGATGGTGATGATGATGCAAACACTCAACAACTTTCACTCCTTGGGTAATAGTCCATTGAGGTTAGGGGGCTGTCAAACTCCTTTTCCTTACCGATTTATTTTCCACACCAGGTTTCAATATTCTCCTCAGTACTAATCATACCAGATACAGATAGATACTAGTCACGAAGAAGTGCCGGGAGCCTCCTAAATCTACGAGAATACGGTTACTTCTGCTGCTGTCTGGCCCAAGCTCCATAACACCCATTCCTAAGCGATTTATTTTTTGGTAATTACACCTTATTATTCTCTTCTGTGTCATTTAAATTATTCAGATATCACGTTACTCATCATAAATAAAATATAAACTGGTATTAACCAGCCATATCGAAAATTAAATCGCCAAGGGAAAGGTGTTAGGGAGCTTTATGATTAGCCAGGTGTGATTGTTACTTGCGTGGTTACCTGTAGATCAACTATTTTACTTATGTTTGTAAAATGAAAAATAAAGATGGGAATGTACGTATTTAAAAAAAAAAAAAACATTCTCTCTCTCTCTCTCTCTCTCTCTCTCTCACGCACTTTCCCCGACTTCCTGATCAGCCAAGAATAAGAAAACCCTCGATACCTTAGATTAGAAGTCAATCGTGCCAGCTTGTAAACGTATCTTCCTTGTCATCTTCAGAGGCTCGATCTCTGTTGGCAATGTTGTCTGACCTCTCTTTGTTTCCTTCTTTTCTTATGGGATAGTTAACCTGTCTGTTATTATGTTTTCCTCCCTCTCCCTTCCTTATCTTTCCCCTTCCTCTTCTTTCCCCTCGCACCATTCCCCTCTCCCTCTTTTGCCTCGAAACGGGGCATAATAGTAGTAGTAGTAGTAATAATAATAATAATAATAATAATAATAATAATAATGAAGATGATAGTAATAATAACAACAACTATTGTGCCTCCTCCCCTCCTCTTTTCCTCTTCTTCCTCCCTCCTCTCCATTTCCCCTTTCATCTCTCTCGTCCCTCTGCCGTTCTGCTCTCCTCCTCTCTCTTCTCCCCCCTCCCCCTCCTCCTTATCTTTACTACGGTACCCCAAGCCTCCCTTCCTTTATTTTCATTCTTTTTCCCTCCTCCATGCTATCCTCTCATCTTTATTGTCTTTCGTTTATTTTCCTTATTTTCCCGTATTAAAATCTTCAAAATTCATCCCCTGTTTCCATTGCACCTCCCATCTCTTCCTCCTCCTCCTTCTCGCTTCATTTATTCTTGTATTTCTCTCCACTTGCCACCTCATTCTCCTCCCTTCCCTGTCTTTTCCTTTCGTCCATTCAGTATTTTCTTCGTCTTATGCATCTGTGTTTCGCTCATCTGTTACACCTTTACCTCTTTAGTCATCCTATTTCTACGCCCTATTTCGTTCCTCCCTTTTCCAGCACTCCCCCCCCCCCCCGCCAGCTCTGTAAATCACGGTCCTATCTCTCTCTCTCTCTCTCTCTCTCTCCCGTTTCCAGTCTTATTTTCGCCTTACATGTGTTTCTTCCTCCCTCTGCTCTCCCTGATTTTCTGTCTTCCTCTTTCCTTATATTTCTTTCTTCCTGTCTTTTTTTTTTTTTTCGACTATTTCTCCCGATTTTCCTTCCCCATTTACTTCTTTCCACCCCTAAACCTTCCTCATTATTTCTCTCCCCTTTGTCTCCCCTTTCTTAACTTCTCTTTGCTTCCCTCCCAGTTCTCACCATGATTACCTTCCTCCCCATCCCTCTCCTTCACCCTGCATTTCTCTCCCCACCCCCACATCCCGTCTCATCTCTCCCCCTCACTCTGTAATTCTCCCTCCCTCCCTCCCTCCCACTTCTCCCATTTTCCCGTCCCCTCCCACTTACTACAATTCCCAGTCGCCCTTTCGTTTCTACCCTCCTGCCCTGTTTGTCTCTACTCCCCTTGTCCTACCCCTCCCTTATATTTCTCTGCCCCCTCCTCCCCCCTATTTCTGCCCCCTTGCCTCTCCCCTTATATTTCTGTCCCAAGACCGGTCCATAGGTGTCCCACAATCAGATGGAGGTGCTGACGGTCTCCTCTTGATCCTTTTTTTTTTTTTTTTTTTAACCACTGACTCTTCGTGTTGATATCTCATTTACCTGCCGTAGACACCTGGACCTCCCCTTGCGTGCAGAGGGGAGAGGGAGGGGAAATGAGGGGTCAAGAGGAGAGGAAAGGTAGGTAGGGAGGGAGGGATGGTACAGGGAAAATGTCTGGGAGGGATGGAAGGGGAGGAAGAGGGAAAATATGGGAGGGGGAGAGTAGGGAGGGTAGGGGAAAGGAGTAAGAGGGATAGATGAGGAGGAATAGTAGAGAAAGTGTGTGGGTGGGAGGAGGCAGGGAAGGGAGAGGGAGAGGTAGAATGGGAGGTGTTTGGAGGGGAATGTAGGGTAGGTGTTGGGGAGGGAGGAGAGAAGTGTGTTGAAGGAAAGGTTAGGGAGGTGTGGGGAAACAAGTAGTGTGTGTGTAATTCACCGGGTCGGTCAGGATCACTTGATGGTCGTGATCGTCAGCTTTTACCCTCCCGGAAGGGAGCTGAGAGCTCATATAGTCCGATCTAAGGGCAAGGCTGTGACCTTCACACACGCACACACCCGTCCCCTTGCTCAAGGGGGACAGTAACCACCCATTTCGTCAGTGAAACTTTTCGCAACCTGAGCGAGGCGCGAACTCCCGTCTACCAGATGGCAAGCGAGAGCGTTACCACTGCACCAACGAGCGGTGTAAAGTGTGTGTGTGTGTGTGTGTGTGTGTGTGTGTGTGTGTGTGTGTGTGTGTGTGTGTGTGCCTATCGACTGTAGATGGGCCATTTGTAGATAGTCATTATTTTGTAAAGTCTAAATCTTCTCCTAGAAAAATACCCGTTAACAGTCTGCGTTACGTCCAGGTCTCCAATTGTCCTTCAGAGAGAGAGAGAGAGAGAGAGAGAGAGAGAGAGAGAGAGATGCGTGTTTGATGATATCTCTCTTACAAGGTCCTAATGTACGTTGATCACCCCCTGAGCGTGTTACCTGTAGCCGTGTGTGTGTGTGTGTGTGTGTGTGTGTGTGTGTGTGTGTGTGTGTGTGTGTGTACCAAATCAACCCGTACCTTTGATGAAGCTGTACCTGAACGATATTTATCCCTGCGTTTCGGTTTGTCTGGCAATTTTGATTAACTTAAAAAAATCGTGTTTATGCCAAGTTACTTTACGATAATTAGCGACACGGTAGAACGTAATGAACGATAATTACAAGAGGACGTACAACACAGTATTTCAAAGCTTTTCGTCCCCTGTTTCAAAATGTAAAAGCACGCTAGGGGTCTCCGTACTTTTTGCTGCGACTGTACCTAATCTGACGTGTTTGTTGATATGTGATGGAGGAGCAGGGGACGCATTTATGAACTTCCTTAAGAGTGAATTGTGCGAAAGATTGCTTGTACATTCTTTCATCTTCATTCATCCAGCTGCCAAACACCACACAGCCACGCTACAATGAATAACCTGTATAATACAACAAACGACAATAATTCCATGTATTATTTTACTGCAAATTATACGTATTTACTCTATCCTGGCCTTTATTCCTCATCTTTCCATCTTTCATGCTGAGCTGAAAAAATAGATTAACACTGAATTGTGGTGCTAGTCACGAGGAAGTGCTGTGGAAAGGATGTAGAGCCTTAGTACTTTTATTGTCACTGAGCCACGTGAAATCAGCTACAAAAGGACGAAAATCTGGGCCAAGTCAAGGTGAAAGGAGTATAGTTAAGGCGCTTTGTGTATATGATGGTTTGGTGTGCAGGCGTGGAGAGTGAAGAGCTAGAGGCGTAAGTGATGCTAGTGTGTCATTTAGGGTGCTTTAGATAAGGCAGAAGGGCAGGTGAGGGATGCAAGAGAAGACATTGTGCTCAGGTGTGAAGACGTTAAGTGAAGGTACCTGGTGATTAGGCTGGTTAGAAGGCCCCGGTCGGCGTGACGGCCTTGCATAGGTTCGAATTCCAAAAGATACCTGGATTTTTTTTTTTTTTTTTATGAACTCATGTGAAGACGAATTGTAACGAAATCTAATCCAGCCAGAATACAACCCAGTACCTTGGATGATCTCGTATTTACCTTTATGAATTGCGCATGTATAATCAACGTAAAAAATCTGTTTGCCTTTCTCACCTTTCTGTCATTTGCTGGGTTTGTAGAAGCTTGAATACAACATGTGGGCAGAAGTGTGTGTCCTAAATCCATCTGTGGGTGAAAATATCCGTCTTTGTTCACTACGTCTGATTTGGGCATGCCTGACGTCAGTGGTGAGAGGGGAGGTATACGAATGTTCTTATTTGATTGTATAATTGGTTCAGTTGATTCACGGACACTTGCAGGTATTTATGTGGGGCAGGTGGTCCGAAAGCAACTTAAAAAAAAAAAAAAAAACTTCAGATTTGCGAATTCGGTGCATTTGCCATCCATACAGTATCTTTTTTTTTTTTTTTTTTTTACCGTTGTCAGACCAGCTGCCCTGCCTTATACCTACACATGTCCACGAATTACCTGAGCCAGCTGTCCTTTGGCTTGTCTGCACGTAAATTATTTGATTGGTTTACTGTCCGTTTTTAAGAACTTTGCGTGTCCGTAGCTGGTTTGTGGGTTAATTTTGCTTTTGACTGATATACTTTTTTTTTTTTTTTTAATACCATCAGTCCTGGAACTTCCCGCTCACTTTATAAAGCTCAAGAACGTAATTTTGTACTTTCTTTAATTTGAGCTGTTTCTTTATCGTGTCCTTTGCCCCTACGTTCTCTGCTTACTCATCCATATCAATTAATTACACCCCTGGATTATTTCTTCTTTGGTGTAATTTTCTCTGTGGGGTCCTTTGCATGCCACCACGTCGACAGCAGGTATCGCTAATGGCTCCCTAATCATCACATTTTCGATAATTGGCGCAGTTTAAGTTGTCGAAGCCTAATCACGGTGATAGCTACGTTTATTAATGCATGTGGACCAATCTTTCAATTTGGGAATGAAAAACTTGAATAGCCGCACCCTCCCCTCCTCCTCCATTCTTTTCCCTCCCACCCCTGCCTTCTCTCTCCCCCTCCCCTATCCCCCTTTTCTCGATGTGGCCCCCTCCTTTTCATCCCTTCCTCCGCCCCCCTAATCCTACCCCCTTTCCCTATCCTGTTCTCGTAGCTTCCTTATCTTCCTCTTCATTTCACCTTTTTTTTTCTTCCCCCCTCCCCCCCTCTCACATCAGCTTCCTCATTCTCCCCACCCACCCAACCCATCAGTTTCTTTCAACCCCTCTTCTTCTCCTCCCCCTCATTTCGAAGCACCCCCCCCTCCTTCCCCCACACTTATCAATCCGACAACCCTCCCCACCCCCTCAGACTCTTCCTCCTCCTCCCTCCTCTTCCCCCCCCCTCCCTCCCTCCCGCCTCCATTCTTCGCGACGTTGCTCCCTCCTTTTTTCATCCTCCCTCCCTCCTCGCCCACACTCCTCCCCCCGTCCTCCCCAATCTTCGCCTCCCTCTCTTCCTCTCCCTTTCCACGTCCCCAACCTCCCACTCTCCCCCCTTCCATTTTGCCCCCTTCCCTCATGCCCTCCCCCCCCTTCCTTCGCCCCAGGTCAACCGGTTTTGGGGGTCAGAATATTAGGCCGCAGGGTCAGATAAGGTCACGATGTTCTTTTTTTCTTTTCTTTTTCTTTTTTTTCCCGTCTGTAATATAGCTAGTGTGGGAACATGAACTTTAGGTCTGTCTCACTCCGGCTTTTTTGTAGTTTTTTCTTTTTTTTCATTTTTTTTCTTTTTTAAGTCTACGAAGTCCCGTCTGTTAGTTGCCTGGGAGTGCTTGCCGGAGGTTGCACACACACACACACACACACACACACACACACACACACACACACACACACACACACACACACACACACACACACACACACACACACACACACACACACGGATACAGTGGGTGAATAAGTTTTTGACTATCTCGTTCCTTTGTTTACTTTTAATTTCATTCTTGACGGTTTTTCGTACCTCTCTCTCTCTCTCTCTCTCTCTCTCTCTCTCTCTCGCCAGTAATCTGGTGTATGGATTATTTTTTTTTTATTCATTTGTTTTTCATTCCTCTGTTCTTTTATAAATTTTTTCCCCATAATTAACATCTGTCCATATCTATCTATGTATCTGTCTCTCTGTCTTGTTATTCTCTTCAATCTATTTTCTCAGATTTTCTTTTATCAGTCAATCTATGTCTGTCTTTCTGTCTTTATCTACCTCTTATTTTTCCCTTCAGATCATTCTCTCTCTCTCTCTCTCTCTCTCTCTCTCTCTCTCTCTCTCTCTCTCTCTCTCTCTCTCTCCCGTACATACACCGGCATGTAAGTAAACAAGACAGTCACGTACAGTTTGACGAGACCTGCATGCATAATCACGCGCACACATGTACACACACGCATACACACATAAATATACACATTCAGCTCTATACACACACCATCACCAAGTCTCTCTCTCTCTCTCTCTCTGTCTCTGTCTCTGTCTGTCTGTCTGTCTGTCTGTCTCTCTCTCTCTCTCTCTCTCTCTCTCTCTCTCTCTCTCTCGGAATACCTGCACTGTACTCTCATTCGCCCACCTGCAATTAGCCATTATTGGACCTGGCCTCTCTCTCTCTCCCTCCCCTCCTCCCCTCCTCATTCCTCCTCTCTCATTCTCTCCCTCCTGGCCTGTACTTTCCCTTATCTCATTTCCATCTCTTTCTTCATTCCTTTTCTCCATGTCATGCCATTCCTCCACGTTTCTTCTCTCTCTCTCTCTCTCTCCCCTTCCATATTTCATCCTTCTCCACGTCTTCCTTCTTTTCCTTCCAATCCATCTTTCAGTCCTTCATTCATTCCTTTTCCTTTCCCTTTCTTCCCCTGCGTCTCACCTTCTTCCAAATCACAGTTCCTTCTCTCATTGCCCATACGCTTACCTCACACACCTCTTTCTCCTTCCTCTTCCCTTGTTTTCTTCCTTCTTCTTAGATCTTCATTCATATACACTCACTCTAAATTAATCTGATGGTTAAGAGGAAGGCTGAGTTACTACCGCGAAGCTCCAGGTATTATATATTAAAAAAAAAAAAAGGTACTGAGGTAAGATGTGTAATATAAAGTGACTTGGAAATGGGGCAAAATTATTACTCTCTCTCTCTCTCACACACACACACACACACACACACACACACACACACACACACACACACCTCTTTTTTTTTTTTTTTTATCAATCAGCAGGTCAGCTCCATCCAATTACTCTCTGCCACAAACTATTTCCACACCCGTTTATCTTTCCATATTTCTCTCTTCATTATCTCCAATTACGTGTGTGTGTTCTCTTATCTAACCCTTTATCTACAGACCAGGGCAACAGCTTGGGGGGGTGGGGGTGGGGGTGGGGGAAGGGGGGGTTCGAGGTCACAGTTATTTCCTTTGGTCTGGTTTTAAACAAGTTCAGTCTTCGGTCTTTGTTAAGCCATTTAGATTTGCCACGGGTGATGGTGTGTGTGTGTGTGTGTGTGTGTGTGTGTGTGTGTGTGTGCGGGTTCATGACTGCTGGTGTGGGTATCATGCTTATTATGTGGATTTTTATGACCTGTTATCAGTCAGTCCAGAAATCCCGGTTTACTGAGAGAGAGAGAGAGAGAGCGAGAGAAAATCTGTATTGGTTCGTGTACACTGTTTTTATGTTTTGAATGATCCTCTCTTTCATTTTTTTTTCTATACCGATTTTCACATTGTAGCTTCCTGCCTTATAAAATTGTCCCTACTTGGTGTACAGGTATACATTAGGCCTTTCCGTTCTTATTATTAGTCGTTTTGTCCTTTATTTATTTATTTATTTATTCTAGCCGCTGTCGGTATGGCACTTGGTCCCTTATTTCCGTCGATCTAGGAAGCTCCCTAACATCATTTCCTAAGCGATTTATTTTGTTCATAGATTCTTAGTGTTAGTGTAGGGGAGCGATTTGTTTTTTAGGTTTATGAGTGTGGGGTTCGTAGATTAGTTTTTTCTGTATTAATTAGTCTAATTAGTCTATGATATCATTAACGATAATAGAAAAATATATTGTGGGAAAAAAAATGGCTTAACCTTGGCCTTAGGGTCGATAGCCCCCCCCCCCCAAAAAAAAAAAAAAAAAAAAAAAAACTACAGCACTCTTTTGTGTTACATTAGTCCTTCGAATATCGCCATAACTCCCAAAATAACGTCCAGAAAGTTATTAACTAGCCATATGCGAAAGTAAATCGCTACGGAAGGGGTGTTAGGGAGCTTCCTCAGTCGAATAGAACGTGTGCCAAGGCCATTTTATAAAGCTAAGACTGGTTATAGCTTTGATTAACGCCTACGCTACGAGAGGTCTGTCCTCAGCTAAAGACTCTCCGCCGATGATAGTCTGACGAAAGGGAACCAAAATACCAGATGCGGGAACTTCAGGGCCACTCAGTTGATGCCTTCCATGTGGTGTGAGAGGGTGATTTTGTGTGGTGTGGTGTGAGAGGGTGGTATGGTGTGTGGTGTGGTGTGGTATGATGCTTTTGATGGTCTCAGAGGGTGATTTTGTGTGGTGTGGTGTGAGAGGGTGCTATGGTGTGTGGTGTGGTGTGGTATGATGCTTTTAATGGTCTCAGAGGGTGATTATGTGTGGTGTGGTGTGAGAGGGTGCTATGGTGTGTGGTGTGGTGTGGTGTGGTGTGATGCCCTTGATGTGGTGTTAGAGGGTGGTTTTGTGTGGTGTGGTGTGAGAGGGTGGTATGGTGTGTTGTGTGGTGTTGTGTGAGAGGGTGGTATGGTGTGTGGTGTGGTGTGGCATCGCTGAAGTCGCTAAAATGTATGGGAGTGCAGCACTTCGCTTCCGAAAATTGTTAATGAGAGACAGACGGACATTGCCACTCCCCCCTTATTAAAAACACGTCATAGGATTGAAGGGGTCAATAATATCGTAACACCTGTGCGTCTCCGAATTAGTGAAGGCAGAGTCCACCGCACATTTTGCTGCATAACGTATGATTTCGTTAATTGACACTCTGTACGGAATTACTGACTGCGACTGTACACGGTCTTCGTTATTTACTCTTTTTTTTTTCTTTATTTGTTTACTTATTGAATATTTACTCTCTCTCTCTCTCTCTCTCTCTCTCTCTCTCTCTCTCTCTCTCTCTCTCTCTCTCTCTCTCCGTTCCATTAAATAATCTCTATCGTATGTGTGCCTGATCTTAAAAAATTATCCTATTTTTATGTAATATTTATTTTTATTCCTGCGTTCTCTATAATTAGCCGTATCGGTCTGTGTTCTGAATTTCCACTACGGACCAAACCAACCCACATCCCAACCCCAACCCACATTCCAACCCCAACCCATCCCACCTCAACCACACCCCACCCCACTTCATCCAATCTCACCCCACATAGTCCTTCTCGTCTTACTGTTATTATTATTATTATTTTTCTAGCCCAACCCAACCCACCCAACCCACGCAACCCCACCCTACCTCACCCCATCTCAACCCACCCAAACTCAGTCTATCCCACCCACACTCCACCTCTACCTACCCAACCTCGCCTCACCCAGCCCTCCTCTTCCACCTATTCTTTTGCTTCTAACCCAACCCAATCACACACCCACACCCACCCTCAGCCTACCCACTTCCCCCCCAGTCCTCCTCCCACCCCTCTTCTGCCTCCTGGAGTTTTGCGTGTGGGGTGTCGCTCGCGGAAAATGGGCCGTAGTTTCTAAAATGCCCCGGAGTGGAGAAAGCACACGAAGGAGTTGCCTCGTGGTGGTGTGTGGCTCCCTCATTCGTGCCCGCCTCTTTTTGGTGGCACTGCTGCTTGCGTGAGTGCGTGTGCTTTGGTTTCTGAGTGTCATTATTAGTGTAGGTCGGGTGTATGTTGCGGGTGTAGGGGGCCATGTCTTTTTCTAATTTATTGCGGATCGGGGCGGTACCATTTTTTTCCCTCTCATTTTTTTTTTAATGGGTTGTACTGGGTTCCTTTCGTGTGTTGTACTGGGATTTGTTTAGCTTGTTGGTAATGGTGGTGGTAATGGCAGCGTTTTTCCTTTTGTGTCCAGCTCTGTGCATAGGCTCAATATCCCGTTCACTGAGGCCACCAGTCCTCCTACTTGGCACGCAGCTGCATTGATGGTGGTCGTGATAGTGGTGGTGGTGGTAGTTACAGTGGTGGTGGTGGTGGTGGTTATGCGTCGGTGTATCAGCTGTAGTTTAAGTGGTACTAGTGATGATGGTTGATGTGGTGATGGTGATGATGGTACCGATGGTGGTGGTGGCAGTTTTGATTGTGGTAGTAATGATGTTGGTTGTTAGTGATGGTTGTGAATGTTGGTGATAGTGGTGGATGTGGTGTTGACAGTAGTGGTTAGTGATATAAATGGTGTTGATGTTGATTATGAGAGTTATGGTGGTGATGGTGATAGTACCGATGATGGTGATGATAGTGGCGATAGTGATGAGCATGACAGTAGTGTTGATGTTAGTGGTGGTGGTAGTGATATCAGTGGTGGCGGTGGTGGTAGGGACAATGATATTGGTGGCAATGGGGAAAACAGCGTTAGTGATGATGATAGTGGTGATGGTGAGAATATAGTGATGATGGTGGTAGTAATCATAGTGATGGTAGTGGTGGTAGTAATCATAGTGATGGTAGTGGTGGTAGAGTAGTGGTAGTGATGTTGGTGGCGGTGGTGGTGGTAGTGATGATGGTGAGAATAGTGATAGTGATTATGGTGGTGGGGCGGTGGTGGTGGTGTAGTGGTGTAGGCGTGGTTAACAGTTACGGTGAAGGGGCAGGGGAGCAGAGTGTCACCACAGTGGAAAATGTCACAGTCTGGCCCGTAAGAACCCCCCCCCTCTCTCTCTCTCTCTCTCTCTCACCTGCAGATTCTAACCTGAGAATATTTGTAATCTCCTCATACTCGGACCAAATCGTCTGCCTCTTTTTTTTTCTTTCTTTTTTTTTTCCTTAGTTATGGGCCTTAAACAGCAGCT
>NC_137056.1:36344972-36387472 GCF_032717465.1 Coenobita brevimanus
TATGTTTGACTTGATTGTGAGTTTCTTATGTGTGTGTGTGTGTGTGTGTGTGTGTGTGTGTGTGTGCAATTCAGCTTTGTTATAATTCTTCCCAACTTTTGTAGAATTGTATTATGCCTGTGCTATTGTTTGAGTTTGTTTTGTATTTTGTCAGATGGAAAAGAAGGGCAGGAAAAATGCAAAAACAAAAAAAAAAGTCCTCAAAAATCAGATGAAAAAAATGCTATAAAAGAAACAGACAGAATATTGGAGATGGGGTCAGAAACAACCAGAAAACAAGACAAAGTTAGGCATGAAATTCAGATATGCAGCCTGGGGGATAGAGACAGAGAGATCAGCCAGGTGACCACAAAGACAGGTAACAAGCGCGTTCATCGGCTGCATATCCTGCTTCGCGATATGGAGAAAAAATAAAATGGTGTGGTGAGCAATGGAGTGGGTGGGATGGGCTGCAGTGTTGGTGGGCGGTGGGTCTGTGGCAGGGAAGTGCGCACCGTGAAAGTGGATGTTGTAGGATTCGTGGTTTAAGTGCAGTGAAGATTATTGCAAGATACCCTTCCAGAGTTCAGGTGTAGGAGGAGGGTAGGGAAA
The DNA here is from genome assembly GCF_032717465.1 of Coenobita brevimanus. Classification (NCBI taxonomy): domain Eukaryota; kingdom Metazoa; phylum Arthropoda; class Malacostraca; order Decapoda; family Coenobitidae; genus Coenobita; species Coenobita brevimanus. Next base: position 36,345,564 of record NC_137056.1, read on the forward strand.
GGTATGGGCGTGGGAGAAGACAAGAAAAGAGAAAAGGAAAAGGGTAGGACTAGCTTGGAATGTGTTGGGGTAGGGAGGGAGCATGGGAGTATACGCTGTGAAATTATTTGCTGGAGGATTGACCCTTTTGAGCACCGTGTTTTCCATCAACAAGAGCAAGAGGAACAGCGAAAAATGGATTAGGCCAAGACTACACCCACACTTTGCCAGACTGACAGAAAGACCGACAGACACATAAACAGTAAAGTACGTGAACTTATGGGAACAGAAATAAAAAATACACAAAGTACAAAGAAAAAGTAGGAAAGTTGGACATAAGTTAGGCGGAAAGTTTGGGAAAGTTGAGACAAAGTATTAAATCAGAAAGTGTAGGAGTGTTGGAATCTTGGTGTGTTGTCTGAAAGTTTGACATGTAAAGTTAGAGAAAGTGGGAAAAGTTAGACATGTGGTGAAGGAAAGTTAGAGAGACGTTTAGACATGTGAAAGGAAGTGAAGTTAGACAGTGTTACATTTTATGAAGTGGAAAGGGAGGTTAGACGAAGTTAGAATTGTGAAGTAAGGCTGTAAGTGAAAAATAAAAGTTAGCTCTACATGTGCTGGAGGTAGACATAAAACGAGAGAGAAAATTGAGATTAAAGTTAGACGTGAAGTGAGAAAAGTGAGAGAGAAAAAGTTAGTGGTGTGGCGAGGGTGAGAGAGAGGTGAGTGCCGCATCCCTCTATCACCACCACCAGACGCGAACTAAAATTCTGCCCGACTTTCCCACCTGGTTTTATCCCCCCCCCCCTCTCTCTCTCTCTCTCTCTTTCTTTCTCTCTCTCTCTCTCCCCGCCCCCTCCCCCCTCACTCTCCTCGCTGCCGGAGTATGGGGGGAGAGTATCGTACCGCAGTGTGGGGGAGGGGAGTAAGGGAGGGGGCGAGGGGTTGTATTACTCTCCCTTCTTTTTACTACTACTACTACTACTACTACTCACGTTATCTCAGACTTTCTACTAGGCCCACTATTCACTCCACTACTACTACTACAACTGTTACTACTACTACTACACCATCATCATCTTGTATATTCTACTTCATCCCTATTGGAAATTTGTCAACAAAATAAAAATAGTGGTGACCTTTTGTGACGCCCTGTAATGAGAGAGAGTCAGTCGGATATTTTCTTCCCTCTCGGCTATCACTCCTTACCTGTCTTTTCTCTTTTCACCCTGGGTCCTGATCGTCATTTTTTCATTTTTTTTTTTCACTTTCTGATCGTCACACCTTTTCAGTCATTTTCACCCATTGATCGTCACTTTTTCAATTATTTTCGTCCTTTGATCGTCATTTTTTTTTTTTTTTTACCTTCTACTTGTCACTTTCTTTTTTGTCGCACTGATCGTCACTGAATTTTTCGCCTGATCGTCACTTTTTTCATTTTTCTCACCTGATCGTCACTTTTTTCATTTTTTCTCACCTGATCGTCACTTTTTTCATTTTTCTCACCTGATCGTCACTTTTTTCATTTTTCTCACCTGATCGTCACTTTTTTTATTTTATTTTTTTTCACCTGATCTTCACTTTTTTTTTTTTTTTTTTAATTTTTCTCACCTGATCGTCACTTCTTTTTTTTTTTTTCACCTGATCGTCACTTTTTATCTTTTTTTCATCTTCAGAACGTCATTATTTTTTTCACCTGATCGTCATTTTTTGTGTTATTTTCTTTCGTCACTTTTTTCACTTATTAATCGCACTTTTTATTTATTTATTTTTTTTTTTAGATCGCACAATTAACGGCCTCATCGGATCATCCTACTTTTTCTTCCTCTCTCTCTCTCTCTCTCTCTCTCTCTCTCTCTCTCTCTCTCTCTCCAGTGCCTATTGTCTGTATGTTTCGTAGCTTTCTTTGCTGTCGTACTGTTTTTCTTTCACACATCCTGTCTTGTTTTGTTTTTTGTCAGCTGTACGTGTTTTTTGATTGATTTTCCTGTTCTTACTTTGACATCTTCAGTTCCAGTCTGTGATCCCTTAGCCCCCTTCAATCAGGCGGTTTATTTTAGTTTATTCCTTTTAAACTAGACGATTTCACTCAGCTTAGAAACGACGTCTGAAGGATATATCTGACCGTCGCAGTTTAAAAAGCGAAAGTTGAAGAAAATCGTCTTAAGAACGAAATAAAAGGTTCGGATTCCATAAGGTTGGCATTTGTAGGATTCCGGATTAACGAAGAGGGATTCCAGGCCTTTTAATTATTGGCGATTAATCCCTTCAGTCCCATGATTTGCAGTGTACCCTTTTCACTCCAACTTGGCCCAAATGTTCGTCTTTGCGTAGCATATTTCACGTAGCTTAGCGGCAGAAGAAAGCACTGTGGCTTTACTTTCTTTTCGTAACACTTCTTCGTGACTAACAGCTTATTCTGGTGCTATTTTTTCTACCACCCAGCACTGAAGGGACGGGAATTATAGGCCAAGTTAGAGTAAACAGGGTATGGTTTTTGGTATATTCTAGCTACCCCCAGACGATTTTATTCAGCTTAATGACCACGAATTGTAGGGGTTTGATGTAGGGTTCATTAAGTATCTTCACTATTCCTTCCATAAGCTGAATAAAGTCATCTGGAGAAAGCATGCGATAAATACACGTCATCGGGCTGAAGGGATCACTAGCCAGCGACACAGTGTATACAAACTTTTGACCGACACCGTGCTTTCCCTCCCTCTCTCTCTCTCTCTCTCTCTCTCTCGGGGTCAAAGGTGGTGTCGTGGCGTAGGGGATACCGTTACACCGTTCTCGTAGCGATTTAGTATACCTGTTGTACCTGGGTTCTGTCTCTCATAAAGGAATCGCTGGGGAAGAGAGGCCGCGAAGTGTCCTGTACCACCTTTTGCTGCCCTTCATATCAGTACCGTGCCCGAAGTTATATTGATGTTATATTTTCACTTCTTCCCCTTCCCCTTCCCCTTCCCCTCATCATCGTCATCACTTCCTTCCTTACACTTTTCCCCAAACTTTCTATCCGTCTCTCCTGCCTCTCTCTCCCCACTCGTCCTTACCTCCCTCCTTTCCTTGATCCCTCCCTCCCCTCCTCCCTTGCCATTCATGATCATCCAACAGAAGTAGTTTTTTCTCTTCTTGGAAAATTGTGTTTGTCTGTTTGTTCATTTGTTTGAGGTGGTGAGTGTGGTGTGGTTGTGTGTGTTTGTGTGTGTGTGTGTGTGTGTGTGTGTGTGTGTGTAAGAGAGAGAGAGAGAGAGAGTACATAATTTATAAAGTGACAGGAAATGAGTGTAGGGTAACCGCTGTGTGTGTGTGTGTGTGTGTTTCCCTCTTGATATACACTGGCACACCCTCCCCATTCTCTCTCTCTCTCTCTCTCTCTCTCTCTCTCATCCACCACCTTCCCTCCATCAAAACTCTTATCGTGCATTAAACACCGATATTATTTTGGTTTTATTTATATATATATATTTTTTTAATACGTGCTTAATTGGCGTAATAATCCCCATCCTGTTATCGAAAAGCGAGCTGTATTTCTGCCTTCCTGCCTGGCGGATATTTTTTCCTGTTTTTTCTCTTTCCATGGTGTTTTTTTTTTTTTTTTTCCGTCCTCGTCTACAACTTTGGATTTTTTCTTTTTCGACTTTTCTTTAGGTGGCGGATTTGTTTTCATTCTTGATTACGTTTTCTTTTTTTTGTGTGTATTTTTCTTTTCTACTTTTTTTCACTGAGCGTTATAGATTTTTTTTCATCGTTTCTTTCTATAATTTTCTTGGAAGCGCCTTTTTCACATCTGCATCCTCGTCTTTTGGGAATTATTGATTTATTTTTTCCTACTTGATTGCATTTTTTTTTTTCATATCATTATCTTCTTCACGTGGTACATTTTCGATATTTCCTCATTTACATGTACACTTTTTTATATATATATATATATTATTTTTACGCCCTATTTTTGGAAGCATTTCATACGCTAGCCTCTTATTTTCCCCCCACCACCCTTTATTTTTATCTCCCTCTCTTTCATTACCTGTTCGTACCTCTAATTACTTCCGGTGATTAAGCCCTCAGGTGAGTTTTTCTTCCGCCTGACGAGCCGTGATTAATGACTTGGGTGTTTTTCGGGATCTTTTCTTATTAGGTTGGAAAAAACACCATGCTTGTGAGTTAATGGATTGGCCATAAAAAACGGGGGGTGGCCGAGGGGGGAGGGGATGCTTGTGTATATTTTTTTTTATTATTTTTTCTTATATTAAATGGAGCTGCGGGGTGAGTGGACTGGGGAAGGAAAATTGGGGAATTGGGGAATGAATTATGACAGAAGGGGAAGGTATGGAAGGTGATTATTGAAGGAGGAAAATAAGGAATCGGGTAATGAGTAATCCGGGAAGGAATGATGGAGTAGGAAAAATGGGAAATAGAAGAAAGACAGAGGAATGGGGAAATAGGAATAAAAGAGTACAAATGGGAGGGTCAAAAATACGTGGAGGAGAAGGAGTGAAGGAATGAGATATAAATGAGGAAGGGAAGGAATGGAGGAATGAAAAATAGAGGAGGAAGGGAAGAAATGGAGGATTGGGAAGTGAATGAGGAAGGGAAGAAATGAAAAATAAGTGACGAAGGGAAGAAATGAAGAAATAAGAAAGAGGAAGCAGGGAAGTAAATGGAAAATGAATAAAATAAATGAGTGAATGATTTGCTGAAAAAAGATATAAAAGAAAATAATTGAATGGTAAAATCTTAAATGAAAAAAGTGGGTAAATGGGTACTAGAAAAATAGGGACCTGCATTTAACATTACAGTCAAATCAGCCCCTTCAGTACGAGGACTCTTAACATATTCTAGCAACCAACTTAGGACATCATCAGTACAGGCGCCCTCGTGCTAAAGTGGTTCATCTGCTCTCTCTCTCTCTCTCTCTCTCTCTCTCTCTCTCTCTCTCTCTCTCTCTCTCTCATACTTTACGAATATGAGGTTTGCGAACACACTTACGATAATTTCCGGTCGTAGTTATGGTTCTGTAGAAGTATGGAAAATAGTTGCAGATTTTTTATTATGGATCAGAGAGAGAGAGAGAGAGAGAGAGAGAGAGAATAAAGCTGAAACTCATGCATACACATACAGCACACGTACACAAAGACACATACACGCTTGCTTGCACACAGGCCCAAATTTAAAAGCATTACAAGCAAAATATAAACTTGTCCATTACACACACACACACACACACACACACACACACACACACACACACACACACACACACACACACAGTCCCTCCCGGTCATATGATAGGAAGACTGGAAGAAGAAATCGAGGAGAAAGAGAAGGGAAAAAAATGGGAAGAGGGAAAAGCACAGAAAACGAGAAACGAGAGAGAGAGAAAGAAAGAAAAGTATAATTAACCCTTTCAATACGATGACGTCATGTGTATATTTTCTTTTCTTCCAGACGATTTTATTCAGCCTCATAAAGATTTTTTTTGTGGTAAAGGGGGGGGGAGTTAATGCTGCTGTAGTAACCCCTTCAGTTCGAGTATTTTCTCTTAAGTAAGGTCTTCGATGTAGCAACAGTGAAATATGGAACGTGTGTTGAGACGAAGGTATTATTATTATTATTATTGTAATTATTATTATTATCATTATTTATTATTATTATTATTATTATTATTATTATTATTATTATTATTATCATTATTATTGTAATTATTATTATTATTTTTTATTGTTATTGTTATTATTATTATTATTATTATTATAATTAATTTTATTATCATTATTTTATTATTATTCATCTAATAAAGTCTTGCCCATTACTATTATTATTATTATTATTATTTTATTATATTTTATTATTCATCTAATCCAGTCTTGCCCCATTACTATTATTATTATTATTATTATTATTATTATTATTATTTTATTATAATTATTTTTTATTATTCATCTAATCCAGTCTTGCCCAATTACTATTATTATTATTATTATTATTGTTATTATTATTTTATTATAATTATTTTTTTATTATTCATCTAATCCAGTCTTGCCCTATTACTGTTATTATTATTATTATCATTATTATTATTATTATTATTATTATTAGTAGTAGTAGTAGTTATAGAAGTAGTAGTAATAGTCGATTTACTACTACTACTACTACTACTGCTACAACAACAACAACAACTACTACTACTACTACTACTACAGGTTTTCCAGCATTATTTCCCCTATTAATAAATGTGATGATAAATGGATGTAAAAATAATAATGACAGCGAATGAGGAATATTACCAATTTTTTCCACTAACACACCATATACAATTTAGTTGAAGGGAGGCATAATTAGTACTGAAATAGGCAAATGGGTGATTGCTTTGTAATTAGGACTTGATTTTTTTTTTTTTTTGGTTGTGGTATATTAACTAAAAGGTGTTTGTTTAGGTTGAGGTTTGTATATGTGTGTGTGTGTGTGTGTGTGTGTGTGTGTGTGTGTGTGTGTGTGTGTGTGTGTGTGTGTGTGTGTGCATGAATTTCAACTTTATTTCTCTCTCTCTCTCTCTCTCTCTCTCTCTCTCTCTTTCTCTCTCATCCCCTTCCCCCCTCCAATTCTATTTTTCTCTTCTTCTCGCTTCTGTTTCAATTTTTCCCCTCCCGCCCTAAAACCACACACCAGTTTTTCTATACAAGATTTCTTTCTGAGTCGGGGGGGCGGGGGGAGGGAGGGAAGGAAGAAAGAAAGAGAGGGAGAGGAGGGGTGGTGAAAAAACGAAAAGCTGGGAGGAAGGGAATGAAGAGGAAGGAAACGAAAGGGGAGGAAGTGAGGAGAGGATGAGAAGTGAGGCTGTGGAGGAAGATGGAATGAGAGAGGCGGTGATTGAGAAAGTGCAGGAGAGGGACACGCAGATGAAGCAGGGAAATAGAGGAAGTAAAAAACGATAACAGAATAGTAGAGAAACAGGAAGGGTAACAGAGGAAAAAGGAGAAAGAAAAAAGAGGAAAAGAAGGCCACACAGAAGACAGTGAAGAATATGGGGAACAGAAAATGGTGGAAGCAAACAGGAAGAAGGAAAGAAGATGAGGGAGAGGAGAGAAAAATGGATAAAGGGAGAGAAAAAGACGGAAGAAAAAATAGATGAAAAGAAGCAAGGAGGAGGAAGGAAAAAAGAGGGGAGGAAAGAAGAAAAAGAAAAGAGGAGGAAAGAAAGAAACCAGGGGTCGGGGTGAAGGAAAGGAGGGAGACAATTTTAAAAAGAAGAAAGGCAATCTCGTGTAGGGGGGACTGGCGTATATAATTATTTTTTTTTCCTCCTGCCATCTTTTTTTTTCCTTCCTGCTGATTTTTGTCTCTCTCTCTCTCTCTCTCTCTCTCTCTAAGGGGTCGAGGGAAAGTAAGGAATTATGAGCGAAGTTTTTGGAGGAGTTTTGAGGGAACACGGAGGCATGGAGGTAAAATTTGGAGGTATTTTTTGTTTTGTTTTTTCATTTGTTTTTATTACACTTCTTGACTCGGATTGTAGAGGGTGATAGGATGATGATGATGATGATGGTGATGGTGGTGGTGGTGGTGGTGATGATGGTGATGTCGTTGGTGATGGTGATGATGATGGTGGTAGTGTCAGGTGCTGGTGTTGTGATGATGAAATGACAAGTGTGATGGTGATGGTGACAACTAATTATAACAGTGAATTTGCGCGATGATGATGATGATAATGATGTCGAGTGATGCTAATGAAAGACGTGTGGTGATGATATAGATATAATGACAAGTGATGATAAAGATGATGATGATGATAACAGTGATTGCGTTATTGATGTAGCAGTTAAAAGAGCGATAGAAATAACGAAATGGCGACCGATAGAGTAATAATTAAGCATTTTCATTTTTTTACGACGGGGCTACAAAACTGATGGCGATTTTGTGTCAGTAACTTTCATGATTTACGATAATTACCGACGCCAAAAGTACGATGGTTTTTCTCTCTATGATTCGATTGTCTCCTTCCCTCCACTTTTCGCTCGCTTCGCTGTTTCAGAACAAAAGACACGCGATCACATTTTTCCCGTCACGGCTTGTCACTTCCGATGGTGTTTTCAATCCCTCGATGCCTTTTTTCATCGTTCTCTATAAATACAATGACCCCCTCACCCCTCACCCCCTCCCAGACCCCCCTCACCCCACCCCCCATCGTCCCAGAAAACTTTAAAATGAGACAATGTATGAAAAAAAAGGATGGCGCTCTCTCTCTCTCTCTCTCTCTCTCTCAGAAAAAACGAGACAATGCAAAAACAAAAGTGTAACGTCTCTCTCTCTCTCTCTCTCTCTCTCTCTCTCTCGGGGGGGGGGGTGAGACAGTGAGGGGAAAAAATAAATACCATACTCTATTTTTTTTTCTTGCAAAGTCCCCGCTCGTGACGTGAAAAAGAAAACGACAGAAAACGTGAATGTGGCTGCCGACTGTTCACGGAAAAAGGAGGGGAAAAAAAAAAGAGAGGGGAAAAAAGGGGGAAAATGTGGGGTCACGTAGCGTTTGTTAATTTCCTTGAAGCACGTCTGACTTGCCCGTTCGGTCGCTTAATTGGTCTCTTGATTATAATGGTCTTGGTGGCCCTGATGTGGTCTTTCCTTCGCCGTTATGGTTGACTCACGGACCGCATTCACTAACTCTATTAACCGCTTCAGTACGGTGACTTTTCCTGTTTCTCTCTCTCTCTCTCTCTCTCTCTCTTTCATTTAATTCTTGCTGCCACCAGACGATTTTCTTCAGCGCAGGGGAGACTTTGTAGAAATGAATAGGTTATGAAGGCTCTATCAAGTCCTCTAGTTCGAAAAGTCTCTGGAAGGCTGGATCCAATTACTGTATCTTTTTGTGGTGGTGGCAGTAATAGGACTCAGGATACAGTACGTCATCAGAGTGAAGCGGTTAACCCATTCACCCCGAGGACATCACTTGTATTGCTACCACTAGACACTTAACTTCATCTATGGCAGGCTCATCCAAGTCTATAAATTTAACACAAGCGGAATAATATCGTCAGGAGATAGAAGGAAAAAAAAAGGAAATGTCATGGTACTGAAGGGGACATTTTCTGCACATTTGGTAACGGGCCACCTTTTGCCGTCCACTGGGGTGGTGGGGTTGACTGAGACGTGTTGAAGACTTGTTGTGAGGATGACAAGAGACTATAATGAAAGTTTTATAAAGATAGAATGGTGTCTGATTGCGTCGAGATATGTGAAGTGATGTATGCCTAACTAAATCGTGTTTTCACAAGAATTGTCCCTGTCACAAAATGTTGATTATTACCCTGTTAGTTTAGGTTTTGTGCCGGAATTTTCACTCACTGTTGAACTGAACCAGGAATGTTTGCTGAAATGGCTTGTAATTCATGGGTCAAAGGTCAGCTATGACAGTGGGTTGGGTCGGTTGATGCAGGAGTATAAAGGCATAACAGGTGCGTTTGTCAAGGTACATAATTAATGGCAGAGTGGGTAGCATTAGTGATTGATTATTCGTGTTATTAATTTGGTGTACAGTACTAAATATTGTTGTTGTTGTTTGCAGGTGTGCGTGTTGGGGTGACAGCCTCCCCCCCCTCAGCCCCCCGCCCAGCATGTGAGCCCCCCCCGTCCCCCCCATGCTGCTGGTGCCGCCCACGTCCTCGCGCGAGCCCCTGCCGCCGCCCACCACCCACAGCAGTGGGGGTGTGCCAACGCCCACCCACGTCAAGACCGAGCCCCACCCACTTCCTCACCCACACCCACACATGTCCGGCCTGAGCGAGACCCAGTACCCGCCCGCGTCAACCCACTCGGCCCCCACCACGCCCGCACCACCCTCTACGCCCACGCCCGCACCCCCGCCACCCGCAGGCAGTGACCGCGCGGGGTCCGGAGGGTCCGCCAGTGCAGGGCCGCTGTCCATCCTGCCCCCCGCCGGTCTAGTGCCGCCCCCCACCACATCCGCCTCCCTCACCTCCGCCATGCCGGTGCCGGGCCCCTCAACCCCCCAGGGCCCCTCACAGACACCCTCACAGCAGCAGGGGGGGCAGGGCTCTCAGCCCCCCTTGCACCACCCGCTCCTGGGCTACGTCAACCACGGCAACAAGATTGTTTCACGTAACCTCAACGGCACGCGTGAGTACCCACTGTCTGTCCCCTCACTCTGGTTATGCCCACCCCATCCCGTCAGTGATGCTATCCTCTCACTCTTGTGCCCATCACCCCCACACCACTGCTGATTATCCCGTCATTCTTATTGTGTCCCCCTCGCTGCTGTACCACCAATCATGTATCCTTCCCCCATCCGCTTACTACTGTCTCTTCCCTCACTTATCTTGTAGCTCCCCCCCCTTCCCTCCCATCCCATCCCGTTACTGATGTTCCCTCACTCATGTTGTGTCCTCCCTCGCCTCCCCCCACTGTTGCCTCTCCCTTGATTTCTCCTGTGTCTTCCCCTCAGGTCCCTTCGCTCACTGTTTTCCTGTCACTCCCTGCATCGCCTCGCTTTTGATGTGTCCCCTGTCCCCTTAAATTGTGTCCCCGGCTTATCTCTTGTGTCCCCCCCTTATCCCAACCTAATGTACCGTCCTCTGCCTCCTTGCCTTGTCTTTCTCTGGCTCACTTTATGGCTTGCTGTCCCTTTCTCTTTCCAACCCTGTCTGGTGTGTATTTCCATGGTGTCCTCATTGCTTTGGTGTTTTTTGTAACCCTGTCCTCAAGTACATGTTTCCCCTCTTTCCCCTCCCCCCATTCTCACCCCTCTTTGTCTCCTCGTGTCTCTTCTGTATCCCATTCCTTTCGCCTTCGTATTTTCCCTCGTGTTTCCTCATAGTTCCCTTCCCATTCTCTCCAAGTTCCTCCCTTTTTCCCCTCCGTGCCACTTTCCCTCACCATCATGTCACCCTTTTCTTCTAAGCGTCCCCTTTCCAGTACCTCCAAATATCGTCCTTTTCTCCCCTCCCTGTATCCCTCCTTTTCCCCTCCATGGCCCCTTTCACATTATTTCAGAGTACCCACCTTTCCCCTACGTGCTTCTTTTCCATTACCTCCGGGTGTCCCTCCTTGCCTCCCTCTATGTCCTCCTCTTCTCATCCGCACCTGTCCCCTTTTCTCAGTCCCCAGCTTAATGAATCAGTCATCACACTTTCTACCCTTGAACACCTTTTGTTTGTAAATATTTCCTATTGTTTGCATTTGTTGTGAGTCATTTTTTGTAGCTATTGTATACTTTATCAGTTGTATCAGATGCAGTTTTTAGTGTTCATTGTCACTTGCGATTTTTTTTTTTTTACTTGTGTGTGGAACCCGTCGTGTACTTGGCCCTCACCGATGCACCTTATACTGCATTACCCTGATTTCCCCTCATTACCACCCTCCCTGTAATCTTGTGGCTTCCGTGTGGCTGCCTACCAATTCCTGCTGTGCTGAGTCTGCTGCTGTAGTCGTTACCCACCTGTGCTGCCTTACCCCCTCCCTTCCTGGCCCGCCATAATGATAACATTGGTGTCCATTGGATTGCTATGTCTTTTAATATAATAATTTATGAATCTATAACCATTCCTTGAAAGGTGTGTTGAATTTGAAATGTGTTGTATAATGCTCAGTGAATGTTAACTCACACACACACACACACACACACACACACACACACACACACACACACACACACATATATATATATATATATATATATATATATATATATATATATAATACCGTATGCCCAGTAACCTTTGATCTTTTACATGCGCCTTGTGCAGGTTTTTTGCAATGATAGAATCTTATCTTCGTTTTTTCGTGTATATCGTTTAGCTTTGGGAAGTTGATATCTTCTGGGTTTAAACCTTGGGTTGTCTCTTTCTAGATAAAAGAAACAATGTTTAAACTCGCTTGCGCGCGCAGGCACACACACACACACACACACACACACACACACACACACACACACACACACACACACACACACACACACACACACTTGTAGGCTACATATACAATCAGTCCACACACACACACACACACACACACACACACACTTGTAGGCTACATATACAATCAGTCCACACACACACACACACACACACACACACACACACACACACACACACACACACACACACACACACACACACACACACACACACACACACACACACACACACACACACACACACAGTTGTAGGCTACATATACAATCAGTCCGTATATACCTAGACAACAAAGTATAGCAATAACAAGCATACCTAACCTCACCCCGACACACCTACAGGACCTCACACCAGCACTTGTTCCCTCACACACCCACCCACCTCACTCTTTTAATACCGAGGCAGACACTGGATATTTAACACCAGTGCCTCACACCAGCACTCCTATACCGCCGCCACAACACCAGTCATACCTCACACACACAAGCAGCCGGCAGTTTACACCCCGAAGTCGCCAATTAGTGTACAGGTTCGTATCTTTTTATGTCGTAACTCGCCCTCACCCCCATTACGCTGGTCCGGTGGGGCTTGACTGCCGAGGGGGTAATGGAGGGGTAACTGGTGATTTGTGTGGGGGAGGGGGTGGGAGTGAGAAAGTGGAGGGGTAAAGATGGAGGAAGAGGAAGGTGAGGAGTGAGTGAGGAATGAGGATGAGAAACTGGAGGGATGAGGTATGGAGGTGTGAGGATGAGAGAGGGGAAGGTGAGGAATGGAGGTGAGAAAGTGGAGGGGTAAAGATGGACGAAGAGGAAGGTGAGGGGTGGGTGAGGAATGAGGATGAATATCTGGAGGGATGAGGTATGGAGGTGTGAGGATGAGAGAAGGAAAGGTGAGGGATGGAAGGGGGAGAGACAGGTATGGGCGTGCAGAAGATGGAGGTGAGAAAGACGAGGGGTGAAGATGGAGGAAGAAGAGTGCAAGTAGGGGGATGAGAATGAAAGGGAGGAAGGTAAGGGGTGAGGAATGGGAGGCATGAGGGATGGGGATGACAAAGTGGGGAGATGAAGATGAAAGAAAAAGATAAGGGTGGATCAAGGATGGAAATGAGGAAGTGAGGAGGTAAGGGTGGGAGTGGGAGGAGGAGGAAAAGGACGGTAAAGGTGTAAGGATGGTGAAAGGTTGAAAGATAAAAGAAGGAAGGAAAGAAAGAAGGGAGGAGAGAGAGAAGAATGGGTAAGGTAGGTAAAACGGAGAAGCAATGTAAACGTTGAAAAAGAGGCGAATAGAAAAAGGTGGATGAGTTAGTTGGAGTAGGAAAGAATGTGTGTGTGTGTGTGTGTGTGTGTGTGTGTGTGTGTGTGTGTGTGAGAGAGAGAGAGAGAGAGAGAGAGAGAGAGAGAGATGATATCAAAGCATAAGTGAATCAGAGTAATAAAAACTGGCAGTGAGAGAGAGAGAGGCCTTGCAAACCTTCTTCACCTACATGGAAGTTAGGCATTTATCAGAGCACTAAGAGAGAGAGAGAGAGAGAGAGAGAGAGAAAGAGAGAATTAAACTGGAGCGCCTTGGAGCCTCTTAAGTGGTAGGATGGCTGGTTGTGTAAGTGGCTGTGTGTCTCTTCCTTTCATGTGCTAATTTGTGTGTGTGTGTGTGTGTGTGTGTGTGTGTGTGTGTGTGTGTGTGTGTGTGTGTGTGTGTGTGCAGGGTCAAGATAGACAGTGTTATGCTATCGGACACCAATTACCTTTCATGTCAGCCAACGTTCCTTCATTCGTCTCTTGTGTGAACTTGTATTTTTCTTAGTTACTTTGTTTAGCCATTTTTTTACCATCGTCATCATCATCATCATCATCAATCATCATCATCATCATCATCATCACCCCAGCTCTCTTTCCCACGAGCAAATGGGCTGGAGATCAAATTCATGTCACTAACATTCTCAGCGTGTTTCTCTACTCATTGCTCCCTGCCACACCCTTCCCCCTACCCCCTGCGTCTCCTTGCCTCCCCTCTTTCCCCCTGCCTCACCCTTGTAACACCTCCCCCCCCCCCCGCCTGCTCTTGCACCCCCCTTCCCCCTCCGTGACACCTTTCTAATCTGCACATTCTTCACCATATCCAACTGGATTTTGAAATCTAGCTTTATTGGCTCTCTTGCGCCCTCATTCTCACTGCGTCTCTCTCTCTCTCTCTCTCTCTCTCTCTCTCTCTCTCTGATTATCGTATTCGTGTGGGGTATGGGCCTTTTTTTTATCAGTTATCTCTTGGTTCCATTACGCCTTCATTATTATCTGGTATATATGTTGATAACTTGGAAGACGACCAGTACTGCTGAGAATAATTTACAGCGGAATAATAATGTGCTCAAAGTGGCAAGAAAGTGGTGTTAAGTGGCCTACTGTGTTTATGGGAATACGATCGATTGTCACCACTTGTACATATACTCGCGTCTCACGTATGGATTTTCTTACTGACTCCTACTTCTAGCGTATTCTTTTTCTTGTTTACTCTACCTTCTTTGTTTTTACCTGTACTCCATGCACGACTGATTAACAAACTTGCAATCAATACAGTGTTGTAGCTAACTTGTTTTTGCAAATGTGAGAAGATTGTGCAGTCGATTTTTGCCTAGTTGATCCGGACTAGTTCATAGTTTGGACTGAAGGTTGATTATAGTGTTTGTGAATCAGCCTCCTTATCTAGGCCCACCCCACTGTCTCCCCACATGTGTATCCCTCCCCACCTATCTCTCCCCCCTCCCCGTCTCCCCACATACCTTACTTGCAACCCTACCCAGGCCTCTACCCCACTTCCCCCCGCTCCCTCATATACCTCCACTTGCCTCCCTGCCCACCTGCATCTGCCTCTCACTCTCCCACCTCCCCTCCTTCCCTCCCTCTCCCCTCCATGTTTTTCTCTCCCCACCCTCAGTCTCCGTATGCTTTCCTCCTCACCTGTCTCCTCCCCCCCATCGACACACCTGTCTCCCCACATGCTTCCCTCCCCACTGCACCACTTTTCTCCTTCCTCACCTACGCTTTTCTCCCCACATTCTCTCCTCTTTCTCTGTCTCTGTCTGTCTGTCTGTCTCTCTTTCTCTGTCTCTGTCTGTCTGTCTGTCTGTCTCTCTCTCTCTCTCTCTCTCTCTCTCGCCACATCGTTCCCTCCCTGGTCTCCCCACCTTGTCTGCAGCACTTCACCTGCTTCCCCACACCTCCCACTTCCTCCCCACTTCATTTAAATCCTTCTCACCTGCATCTCTTCCTCCTCCATCTTCCTAGCCCTCCCCATGCTCCCCTGTCCTGGTCTCACCCACTACTCGTCTCCTGTCCCCTCCCCAGCCCCACCTTCTCCCCTCCCCCGTTCCTGTCATCCACCTGCCCTGCCTTTTCGTCCCACCCACTCCACCTCATAGTCCCTCCCTCCTACCCTTTTTGTTCCTCCTCCCCATTTCTTAACTCCCAGCTGGCTTTCCTCCCTCCTCCCCACTGTCTCCCAACCACTCCCTCTGCCCCGCCCCTTCCTCCCTCCCCCTCCTTCCCCCCGCCTTCTAGCTCACGCCCACCGACCCTTTTTGCCCCACCCCTCCCCGCCCCTTCCTATCCCTCCTCCTATCCCCCACCTCCCTCTCTCCAACCCTCCATCGCCCCCTCCCCCCCCTCTCTCTCGACCTTTTTTTTTTTTACTAGCCCCTCCTCCTCCTCCTCCTCCTCCTCCTCCTCCTCCTCATGCCTATCTTTCTCCCTCTTCTTCTCCCCTACCTATCTCTAACTTCATCACTTCCTCCCTCCCCTTTCCTGTTTCCTACTTCCTTTTCCCTTGTCTCAGCCTCCTTGTTTCCTCCCCCACTTCTCAGCCCCCCCTCCATCTCCCCCTCCTTTTAATCCCTACCTTACTTTTCCTCCCTCGCCCCCATCTCCCTTTCCCGTCTCCCTCCCTTCTCCCCTCCCCCACCACCCTTCCCCTTCCTCCTTCTGATCTGTCTTTTCCCTCTTCCCATCTCCCTCCCCTTTCCCCTTTCTCCTGCCCCTACCCCGTCCCCCTCCCTTTTCCCCTCTCCCATCCCCTTCCCCTTCCTCCTCCCCGCCTATCTTTCCCCCTCCTCCCTCTCCCCCACCATCCTTCCCCTTCCTCCTCCTCATCTTCTCATTATTCCCCTTTCCCTCCCCCTACCCCGTCTCCCTCCCTTCTCCCCTCCCCACCCCCTTCCACTTCCTCCTCCCCACCTCTCATTCTTCCTCCTCCTCCTTTCTTACCTCCCTTCCACCTCCTCCCCACCTGTCTTTCCCCCTCCTCCACCTCCTCCCCACCTATCTTTCTCCCTTCCTCCCTCTATCGCACCCCCTTCCATCTCCTCCTCACCTATCTTTCTCCCTCCTCCCCTGTCCCACCTCCTCCACCTCCTCCTCACCTATCTTTCCCCCTTCCTCCCTCCATCCCACCTCCTCCACCTCCTCCTCACCTATCTTTCCCCCTTCCTCCCTCCATCCCACCCCCTTCCATCTCCTCCCCACCTATCTTTCTCCCCTCCTCCCCCTCCCTGTCTGCTACGCCTGAGTGCACCTTCGCGCCCCGGTAAAAAGGGAGCCAGGGAGTCTAATTGTAGCGCTCCCGGCAGCCCGTACGGAGAAAAATTAGAAAAACCATAACTTGGACTGGAAAAGAAGGTGGAGGAAAAAAAAAAGGAGGGTGCTATCCGGGAGTTGAGTGCGTGTGCGTGTGCTTGCTTGAGTGTGTTTTGGTGTGTACGGGGGAGCTTTACCGCTTCCCATGTTCGTGTGTGTGTGTGTGTGTGTGTGTGTGTTTATGGGACGGATGCATCTGGGGCTGTGTGTACGGTGGTGTGTGTGTGTGTGTGTGTGTGTGTGTGTGTGTGTGTGTGTGTGTGTGTGTGTGTGTGTGTGTGTGTACTTTGCGTGCGTTGTGCTACTCCCTTGTGGTCAATTTACGTGCACCTGAATGTAATGTTCGATCATGCGTGTGTGCAAGTACTTGTGTATGTGAAAATCTGTGCAAGCATTTGTGTGTGTGATTGTGCGTGTGCGTGCATTTTTTCGGTAGTAGGAGTCACGCTTGGTTGGGTGTGCGAGGCCGGCTAATGCGGTGTTTCAGTGCCTGAGTTGTGGTAGTGGGTGTGGTGGTGTGGTGTGGTGGTGTAGTGTGGTGGTGATTGTGGTAATAGGGGTAATAGGTATGGTGTGGTACTGGGTGTGGTGTGTGTGTGTGGTACTGTTATGAGGTGGTGTGATGTGGCTGTGGTTAAGTGTGTGGTGCGGTGTGTGGTAGTAGGTATGGTGTGGTTATAGGCAAGGTGGGGTACTGTGGTGGTGCTGTGTGTGGTGTGGTTTTGTATGTGTAACCTGTTGTGGTAGAGTGTGTCGTGGTTGTGGTAGTGACTGTGTGCGGTGGCTGTGGTTATGGGTGTGGTGAGGTGCTGTGGTGTGTTGTGTTGGTTGTGGTGCTGGGTGTGGTGAGGTGTTATGTGTGATGGTGTGCTGGTGGGGCGTGGTTATATGCTGTGATGTCTTGTGGTGTTGTGATGAAGTGCTGTGATGTGTTGCTGTATAAGATGCCGTCGTACTGAAGGGGCTGCGATGATAGGGGTGGTGATGAGGTGGTAGTGTAGATGTAAAGGTAGTTAAGGGCCAGATTGTGTAGTGGTAGAAATGGTTATGAACTGATGGATAGTGGTGGTGATGACGTGGTGGTTATGATGTTGTAATGAGGATAGTAATGGTGATGATAGTGGTGGTGGTGGTTGTGGGAGTGGTGATGGTGATGATGGTGGTGGTGATGAGAGTGATGATGATGATGGTGGTGTGATGTTTATGGTGATGGAGACTTGGGAGTGGTGATCATAGGAATTGCGTGGACAGCGAGTAGTGTGATGAGTGTGGTGATGGTGATTGTGGTGTTGGTGGTGGTAGTTATGATTTTGATGGTGTGGTGGAAGTGGTTGTGTGGTAGTGGTAGTTATTGTGTGGTGGTAGTCGTAATTGTATGACTACTCTTGGTAATGACTGTGGTGGTGCTAGTGACTGTGGTGTGGTGATAGTAGTGGTGCATTCGATAGTAGGTGGTGATAATGATGACTGTGGTGGTGTGGTGGTGGTTGTGGTAGTAGTAATGGCGGTCAGGGTGTGGTAATCGTGATGGTAGGGGTGGTAACCGGCCCGCAGTTTTTTGCGTGTGGTGAGTGCAGTGATACCGTGTGTGTGTGTGTGTGTGTGTGTGTGTGTGTGTGTGTGTGTGTAGTTTTTGTCGGTCTGTCTGTCTGCGTGAGAGAGAGAAGGAGAGAGAGAGAGAGAGAGAGTTCATGAAAATAATGAAAGAAAATGGTGGTAGTAATGATAAGCGCAACAGTATTTAACATAGACCAGTTCTGATATGGAGGTGGTCATGAAATAAAGGGTAATGGATCAAAACATAGACAACGCTACGCTGTTGCAACTCTCCACCTAACCAAGCACATCCCCCCCCCACCTCCCCGCACACCTAACCAAGCACAACCCCCCCCCTCCCCGTATAACACAGAGAGCCACTAAAACTCAAAAATTTTCACTAGTTTATCCATAGTAAAAATGAAGCTATGAGCAGGTAAGTTTGGTGAAATAATGACACGAGTATTTTTCATTTAGGCTGCCTTTTTTTTATGATTAAATAATAGTTACAGTCATGAAACTACATACATAATTAGATATTCATATAATCATGTACAATTTCTGCCTCCTAGGTGTAATAGTTGCAAAGTTTTAACAGAAAAATGCATTGAAATAATTAGTTTTATGTATAGTGGTCATTTAATAGCATTATATTTTCTCATGGCATTCTAAGTACCAGAAGGCACAAGGAGGCATATCAACACATATTCCTGGAGAGTTTGAAGCCTGTACCTGTATTAGTTTCTGAGTCCTAGCCTGGATTTTTTTTTTTATATTTTCATCATTAAAACACACACACACACACACACACACACACACACACACACACACACACACACACACACACACACACACACACACACACACACACACACACACACACACACACACACACAAACCCCGGGAAGGCAACACGAACTGAAATAAGCACGGAAGAAAATTAAATTGGACCGCAAAAAATCTACACCACCTCGCAGCCTTCAATTACCGGCAGGTGTGGGGCGCAGGTGTGGACAGGTGTGGAGGTTAGTGCAGGTGTGGGGAAAATTTGGTAGGTTCAGTTATCAGTTCATTCCAAGATAACGCAAGAACAGGCTTTGGCAGGTAGGAAAATGTGGTATGGAATGGTAGGTAAGGGAAATGTAGGATGGTTGCAAAATTTTCTGAGATATGAGAGGTATGGGCAGGTATGAAATGCTGGTGTGAACTGGTATAGAGGACATTAGTGACTTTGCTGGTGTGATGGGTATGGTGGGATGGGAATGGAAGCTGGTAAAGTGGGTTGCAAGGTGGTATGGAAGTGTGGTATGATTTGGTGTGGAAGATATTTTTGATTTTCTATTATTGGTTGTGGTAGGGGTGGGAAAAATTGGGTTGGTTTTTAGGAGATGTGAGTTAGGTGGGATGTAAAGGTGGGGAATGGGCAGGTATGAAAGTCAGGTATGAGGTGGTATGGCAGGTATTTTGGTTGTGGTTGGTGTGGTTTGATAGACATATGAACTGGATTATTGTGAAGATTATGAGATGAATATGTTTTGTCTGGTATGGAATGGTGGTAGGAACTGGTATGGGTGTTGGTAGGGTAGGTGGCATCAAGTAGACAAGGTGGGATGGATATATATATATATAAACAAGAGCATAGGCTAGGCAAAGATGGAGAGGGTCTGAGTCGGGCCTGTTGCATCTTCACACCGTCATCATCATCATCGTCATAGTCATCATAATTACCCTCACCCTCTTCCTCAGCTAATGATAAGGTGGGCTGTAGGCTCCAGACACAAGAAAAGAAGTGAGGGAACTTTAAACATGAAGCTCAGGAAATAAACACAATAAACACAGCTTCAACATGTAATTCTTCCATTGGGTTCGGAACTCATTAAACTAAATTACTTCGGGCAGCTAAACCCTCTCGTGTCATCATCACAATCCCACATCTTTCTCATTCTTTTTTATTACCATTATTAACCTGTTTTTTTTTTATTTTTTTATTTGTGCAGCCTCAAGCCTCACGAATCTCTCCCTGTGTTTTGTGTGTTTTCTTTTTCCACGGTGTGTGATGAGCTATGGTGTTTTTTACGTGCTAGCCTTGTGGTCACTAGCGCGGTGTTTTTTTTTTTTTTTTTTTTTTCCTCTCTCCGCCGGTATTGCTATAGAGACATTTCTGTTTGTTCCGGCGTGTTTTTTTTTTTTATCGTTTTTTTTTTTTCTGTTATTTTGACCTGGTTGATTTGTGGGGATTTGTGTTTTTGGGTAATCTTGGTTTTACGATCTTCCGTTTTTTATTTATTTATTTTTTTTGTGAGGGGGGATTGGTGTTTTTTGTGGGTATAAATATGATTAGCGGTTATTGTGTGTATCGTTGCCTGCCACTGAGGTACACTACTTGCACACACACACACACACACACACACACACACACACACACACACACACACACACACACACACACACACACACACACACACACACACACACACACACACACACACAAGGGAAGAGAGGTGTAGGGCGGGGGTGTATTATTCAGTTGTGCCGTGAGGAACCAATGCAGGATGGGAGTAAAAATCACAATACCAATAAACTGAGGGAGAGGGGAGGATAATGGGGAGGGGAGGGGGAAGGGAGGAGAGAAGAGAGACAGAGGAGAGATAATGGCCAGGGAGGTGGGATGGGAGGGAGAGAGAGGGAGGGGGGAAAGATGAAAGATGAGTGAGGAAATGGAGATGAGCAAGAGGGAGAAATGAAGGGAAAGGAAAGATGTTGCGTCAGAGAGGTGAATGGTGAGGTGAGGGAGGTAGAAGGAGGGATAAAAGATTGAAGGAAAGAAGGTTGAAGAGGTAAGGAAGAGTGGAAGGAGGTGATGGGAGATAGTAGAAGTGAGAGGGAGAGAGAGAGAGGGCGAAGAAGAAGGGAAGACGAAGCAAGTCGCGGGTGTGTATGTTTGGGAAGGTAATATTTAGATAGCAAAAATGATCAGTAAAGTAATGATGATGATGATGATGATGAAGCTTGAGGTAGAGGAAAGCAGGCGTTGGAAATACAGTGCAGAGTAGGGGAGGGGGTGGATAAGAGGGTTGGGGTGAGGGGTTGGGGTGATGGAAATGGGTGGTGGAGATAAGTGTGGAAAGGCGAAAAGTAAATGGCTAAATAATCAGTAAATACCTGGAGATAAAGAGCTGTAAAGAGGAGAGAGAGGCAAATCACGGTTGGCTAGAGAGAAACAGAATGATGAAGAAAGGATAGGAGTGTGGAATGGTAGGGGACAATGTGTGTAGAACTGAGGGAAAAATAGCAGATAGGAAAAATACAAGTGAACGGATGGAAGTAAAGAGTAGTAAGGAAGTGTGTGTGTGTGTGTGTGTGTGTGTGTGTGTGTGTGTGTGTGTGTGTGTGTGTGTGTGTGTGTGTCAAATTAATAGAAGCATAAAAGGAAAATGAAACTGTAAGCTGATTGACTGAAAAATAACACAGAGTGGATGTGGATGGTAAAGGTGTGTGTGTGTGTGTAATCGAAAGAAAAAACATTGAGGAAAAGTTAAAGAGCACACTGAGAAAAATAATACAAATGAGTGGAAGTAGGGAATGGTAAGGAAATGTGTTTGTGAAATTGAAAGATGAAGAATAATGAAATGTTGAATAGGTATACATTGTCAGAAATACAGAAATGTAAAATTGGTGAAGGATGAAGAGAGTAGACTATGAGAAATATGAAAAAGGAAAATTATGGAATGGGGGAGAATTAAATGTGTAAAAAAGAATGAACTGAGACCGTAAGGAAACAGGTGAAAAGAGAGAGAGAGAGAGAAATGCATTGACAAAGGCAGTAGAGGGGAGGATGAGAAAGAAAAGAGAGTGAGAGAGATAGAGAGAGTGAGTGGAGAGAAGAAAGAAAATATCCCCTACTTTTTCCCCTGAGAATGTAATTGTTTGATGAATAATAGAGGAAGCCGAGCGATACCAGGGAAAAATAATAGGGAAAAAATAGTCACACAGGTCTCAGCTCTGGATTTATTTAATGGGGAGGAGGGGAGAAGGGAGAGGGGGATAATGGAGGTGATGAGAGGAAGTGGTAATGAGAGAGAGAGAGAGAGAGAGAGAGAGAGAGAGAGAGGGAGGGAGGGAGTAAATAGGAAACAGGATATTATTTGTGGTATGAGATAGAACAAGAAAGGTGGAAGAAGGATAACTTTAGAGACTGAGGTAGTGGAGAGGGAGAAAAGGGGGGAGAGAGAGAGAGAGAGAGAGAGAGAGCGCAGTGAAAAATATTGCAGTCTTCCCATCCTCTGGTCAGCTCTCGATTACAGTTGAAAATGCAGGTGATTCTCTATGCATGTTGACATTATGAGAGAGAGAGAGAGAGAGAGAGAGATGGGGAGGGGAATGTAGTTATCTTTAGGAGAGTGAGTTTATGTGTGTATTTATATTATCCTTTGTTGTTTCACTTTTAATATTTTCCCTGTACGGCTGGAGAGGTGTTGTTCCAGAGAGAGAGAGAGAAGGAGGGAGGGAGAAAGAAATAACTATATCCTAAAAACCCATTAACCCCCCATTTCTTCCACACTATATATATACAAGGCTTTATACTCAGGGTTTTTTTTTAAAGGAGGGGAGGTCAATTTTCCCCCAGGACAAATATAATCACCCAGCCGTGACCGACCACTGTGGCTTTACAATCACGCCGAGTTATGATCCCTTACGCCACAATGAAAGCAGATCCAGAAAGCACTCACCGAAAGCCAAAAGGAGCGACAGAAAAGAGGGTAAAAAAAAAAGGAAAAGAGAAAGCAAAGAAAAAAAATACTGGAGTGGGTCGCATCTGTTGTAACGAGATTTTTTTTTTTTCCTTCGTTCCGACAGAGAGGTAATAATTGAGTCTCTTTTTCGTTCACCTCGCAAGGTGTCTTAACGCCTTTCATTTTGGCGATTTATTCTAGTCTTCCTCTTACACTCCAGTATTCTCCTATATGCTGTCGATTCAGAACGTGTTGGTATTTTTAAAAGGGTTTGACACACGGGAATGGTGAAGTGTAATAGCTAGAATGAATCGCAAAGGAGAAGGAGCACCGGTACGGGTTTCGTCAGGGAGAGTCTTGGGCCTTTACTCTCGTCTGTTAAGGGAGCTCCCTAACACTTTTTCCTAAGCGATTTATTTTACTTACACCTTACGATCCTCCTCTGCTTCACTTAAATCTTTCAAGTACCACCATATTCAGCATAAATAACATATCAGTTGATAATAACACCAGTATCCAAAAATAAATCGCCAAGGAAGAGGTATTAGGGAGCTTCCATAACCAGTGAGATTACCTGGAGTGAAGGGTTCGAATATATCAAAGAATCTTACCCAATTTTTACCTTAGAGTTACCTTAGTAATTAATTAGTGCCGGAAGTTACAGGTGCATTTTCTCCAGTTATTATTATTATTATTATTATTATTATTAGTCGTAGTAATAGTAGTTTTTGTTTGTTGTTTTTGTTGTTGTAGCAGTAGTAGTAGTAGTAGTTTTTTTTACTTTGATTTTGCTGTAGTTCATGAAGTGTTTGGTAGTCCTGTGAGTGAAGACAGACATATACACAAAGAATCTTAACGCACAGCTTAAGCCCGCCGAGAGTCGTAAATACAGGCCCCCGAATCTCCGGCACCTGATTACAACCTGATCTCCGCGACTGGCGGTAGGAGAGACAGCAGGTTGGGTGGCCTGGGTTACTGGAGCGAAAAGAACAGGCCGGGAATCAGCTATCTCCTCCAGTTTGGTCTAAAGATTACCTAAAACTAGCGAGACGTAACTAGAAACTAAGGTGGAGTTATGCAGGAATGAACTCTCACCCAGCCGTGTTGAGAGAATTTTTTCGGAAGATTATTTAGAACTGGTAGCACTGTCCCCACCACTTTCGTCTGAGGTTACCCAAAGCCAGCGAGACGTAATAGAAAATACACTGGAGAAACGCAGGACCGTTCTCTCTCACACCCAACACTGTCAAGAGAATATCTAGAAGGAATAGTTCAGAGCTCGTGGCACATCACCCAGGCCTCCTGTGGTCCTGCCTGTGTGTAATCTTGTAAAATCTGCCTTACCCACTTGTGTCGAAAGAATCATTTAAAACTGCCCGAATGTAACTAGAGTCTGACTGGGGAAATGCGTGTCTTGGATGGCTAGATTTTTTTTATTATTTATTTATTTATTTTTTTCGGTGTGTTGTTCAGGTTTGAGGGAGATGGTTAGTTTCCTCGCAGCTTAGGAGGACGAGGAGCAGGGGCTAAAGTGAGGGTAGGCTGGTTAATGAGTGGTTAATAGACTGGGCAGATTATTGATGATGATGGAGATGACGAGAGCAAATAGTTAAGGAAAGAGTGGATAGTGTGTGGCCTCGAGATTAGATAGGCTGTTATGTATTAAGAACGATGATGATGATGATGATGATGGATAGAGCAAGGAGATGAGGTATGGGTAGATGGATGCAGGGTGAGCACTAGACTGGATAGGCAGCTGTGTGTAGGATGCTTGTGAGAGGTGCCTACAGATATACGTAAAATCACTTTATGGTGTCGAGAATGAACTGAAAAGAAAAGACGCAACAGCCGATGAACGCTCTAGGTCTCTATTTTCAGTGTTAGGTAAGGAACACACAAGGATAAATAGGGCCCGGCTCCCAGGTGTTGTTGACGTTGCGGAATAGGTTGTGGGAAGTGTCCTTTATGTATGGCAAGTGACTGACAGCGTGCATGACATTCCTCCCGACCACTCCACACTGACAGTTGATGTTATTGCGGTGGTGGAGAGTGGTGTGGTAGTGGGAGTGGTGGTAGTGGAGTGTGGTGTGTGGTAATAGGGTGGTGTGATAGTGGGGTGCGGTGGTAGGGTGGTGTGGTAGTGGGGTGCGGTGGTAGGGTGGTGTGGTAGTGGGGTGCGGTGGTAGGGTGGTGTGGTAGTGGGGTGTGGTGGTAGTAAAGTATGGTGTGTGGTGGTAATGGAGTATGGTGGCAGTGAAGGATGGTGTGAGGTGTATGGCACTGGAGTGTGTTGTGAGGTGTATTGTGTAAAGAGTGAAAAGGTGTGACTAACTTATTACCTTTTACATCACTGCACGTATCATCGCATCACTTCTCACATCATCACATCACATATCGCATCACTTCACACCACACCCCCTCACCTGACAAGACATCACACCACATCACTTCACATCACCTCAGCCACACAAATAATAATAACAACATCCTTTGACGTGTTAGGCACAATTATAATCTGCGTTTTTTATTTTTTTTATTACTTTTTTTTTACTCACTGTGCCTTTGCTTCTGTAGGTCACGTTGTTTTTGTTGTTTACCCTATTTCTTATCTTGTTTATCCACCGTTCAACCCCTTCACTACGATGATATTTTAAAGTTTCATTCTGCCTACTCTCTCTCTCTTTTTTTTTTTTTTTTTTTTTTATAGGAAGGATGTATGTTAGTATATGGGTTTACCTTTGAGCCAGGTAAATATGGTAGAGGTACCCTGAATAAAAACAGAAAAAATCATGTTAGTGAAGAGAATGAGGGAGGTACCATCATCATCATCAATGATCATCATCGTCATCATCATCACTTATCATTATCATCAGTCATCACCACCATCAATCATCATCATCATCGTCATCATTATTAGTCATCATCATCATCATCATACATTATCATCATCATCATACATCATCATCATCATCATTAGTCATCATCAGTCATCAATAACCATCATCATCATCATCATATCATCATGTCATCAATAACCATCATCATCATCATCACCCCAGCCCTTACACCTAAAAGGAAGATGTGAGACAGGGCCCAGAAACAGCGAAAGAATAAAAAAGGGGGGGGGGATTATAACCACATTCATTCATTATATACATTTAGTACATTTAAGCCCCCCTCAAAAAAAAAAAAAAAAAAAAAAAAAAAAAAAAAAAACTATCTCATTCTTGGAAACAGTGAAAACAAATATACAGAAGGGGAGGGGGTGGCATGGGATGTAGGGGGGATAGGGGTGGTGACAGGCTGCCCTCCCTCCCCCCCTCCCCAAGTCACAGGCAAAACCCCTCCCATGGAACAAAAACTGCTCCTGGAAAAAGGCCGTGCTTCATCCTATTGCGGCTTGGTAAGTTTTATTTTTCCTTCGGATTTTTTGTTTCCTCCAATTCGTTGTCATCTTTTATAAATCCTGAGGCATTCTATACGTGGGGCTTCCCTGGAGAGAGAGAGAGAGAGAGAGAGAGAGAGATGGGGGGGGGAAATATATTGGTCAGCAGAAGGGACATAGAAAAAAAAGAGGAAATGTGACATGAAGTAGAGAAATAAATTGGATGTGCAGGAGAGAGAGAGAGAGAGAGAGAACACGGATACACAGACCTTTCATTTCTGGCTGTGTTCTCAGGTCTCTTATTAAATAGAAAACGAAGAGACAGGTTTCTAAGTGAAGTATTGAGAGTTAAAAATAGAAACGAGAGAGAGAGAGAGAGAGTTTTATTGGTTGGTCGAACCGGTGGAGAAAAAGAGAAGGAAATGTGACATGAAGGAAAATAGAAAAAAAAAAATAGATTGGTTGTGGAAAGAGAAAAAGAGAGAGAGGAGAGAGAGAGAGAGAGAGAGTAGTGGAGGAAAGGCGATTCGAGGAAGTGATGGGGAAGGAATGTGAGAAACCTAGATGGACCCCCGTAAGTTTCTCTCTCTCTCTCTCTCTCTCTCTCTCTCTCACTGTATTTCTGGCCTTCCATTCGTTCCTTTACTTGTCCAACTCTTCCCTTTTTTTTTCTCTCTCTCTGTTTCGCCACGTTTATCTCTGTCTGTCCTCATTTTTCCCCTTCCTCATTTTTCCCTTCAGTCATTCTTCATTTTTCGTACTTTTAAATCCTTCTCCTCTTACTCTTTTCTCTACATGTTTATATATATGTATTTTTTTTTTCCATTTTATCCCCTTGGCATATTTTCAAAGTTTTTTTTTTATTTATTATTTTTGTCTCACGTGTATGTCTCTGCACTTTTGCTTTTTCTTTTCATTTCTTCGTGCCTGTCTTTATATATTTCCTCTCCATGGATTTTCTTCTCTGCATCTTTTTCTTTGTATTTTCTTGGTGCCGGTATGTGTAGTATTTCTTGCTCTCAATCTTCCAATCATTTTTCTATTTTCTTTGTGTTGGTGTATATATTTTCTTTGACTTGTGTTTTTTTATTTTATATATATATATTTTTGTATGTGTGAAGTTTCGATCAATAACTTCTTTACCTATTTGCGTTTTCGAGCCAACCCCTTCTCGCCGATTACCTATTTCTTCATTTTTTTTATCTTTGCCACCCCCAGACGATTTTATTCATCTTAAGGAGGCGCCTCGTAGTGAAGGGGTAAAGGAACGTAAGATTTTAACCCCTCTGGTGGGAAGAGTGTCTGGGAAGATGAAAAAAAATCGTCTGGAAATACCGTACCGAGAATAAAAATAGTCACCGGAATCAGGGGGTCAATCTCTTCACTATGATTACGCGCTGCCATCAGACGATTTTATTGAGATTTGGAGATTTATTTATTTTCAAGGGAAGATTAGATTTTTCCTTTATTAACTCTTTTACTACTTTATTTCTGTCGGAAGTTAAATAAAATCTCCAGGAGTTAGCAAGAATAAGGGTGTAATAAATATGTCATCGGATTGAAGGGGTTAATGAAGAGAGAGAGGGAGAGAGATGATGATGATGATGGTGATGATTATGATGAGGAGGAAGATGGTTTAAGAAATCACTGGTCACTGTCTCACTAGTTTATCGTAATGGAGTGAATCTTTTCGGCGCCTGTACAATTGTGGTGAAAAGTTTCGTAACACCGTCTCGAAACAGTCACAACCCAGAGAGCTCATGCTAAAACATAAACAAATAAACGAAAATTAAATAATAATAATAATAATAATAATAATAGTGTTCAAGTGGGTTGGATGGTTCGGGTTGTTGGTTCGCTGTTTCGGAACCTTCGATTTGGTTTTAAAGAATTATATATTGACAGAAATTGTATGAAAGAACGCTAAAATGATGAGTAGCAAAAACTTTAAACATGATGAATTTTCTGTTTTTTGCTGATGTTTTTTTCTATTTTATATTCAGTTCTGTAAAGGTCTTATGTAGTGAAGAGATGAACGGTATTTATAAGTATCTGTCCACTGTAATATACTGTATAGTCGCAGCGTAAAAATAATCGAGTAAGGCGAGAGTAAAATATGAAGGAAGAGGTTAATATACTGTAGGGTAGGAAGAAAGGAACCGAAGGAGGGCCGAAGGAGGAAGAGAAGATGGGAGCGAGGAAAGGAATGGAGACGGGAGGGAGTGAACGAGGGAAAGGAAGAAGAAAGACTGAGGGAGTAAGGACGAGAAGAAGGAATGAAGTAGGGGAGTGAGACAGGAGGAAGGAATGAGGATGGGAGGGAGGGTGGAGGAGTGAGGTAGGATAGTGGGAGGGAGAGGGTGGGAACGGGAGGGAAAAAAACAGGAGTGAGAGGGGGAGTAAAGAGATGAGGGGGGAAAGGATGTAAGGAAGCGAGGGAGGAAAAAGAAGTGAGGGAAAAGGAAAGATGAAGTAAAGGAGGGGAGGAGAATGGGAAGGGATGGAGGAAAGGAGTAAAGAAAGGAAAATGAGGTCGACAGAAGGGAAAAGCGAGTATAGAGAGGAATGAGGGAGGAGGAAAGAGAGGTAGTAAAGAGAAGGGTGAGGAAACAGGAAGAGAAAAGGGTAAAAGAGGACTTGAAGAAGAGAGAGAGAGAGAGAGAGAGAGAGGAGGGAAGGGAGGGAGGGCTGCCAACTGACCACTGCAGCTTCAGGACAAAAACATTGCGCGATGCCTTTTTGTTTGGGCGCGGTGTTGCCATCTTACTCCAGCCAAATAACTCCGGCCATTTATAAACATACAATTTTTTTCTACGTTGGCCGCTGGATTGTTTTTGGTTTCGTTTGTGCATTACGTCGTTTTTCCAAAAGTTAGATAGAGGAGTTTGTGGTGTTTTTCCCTCCGGGTTAAAGAGAGAGAAGGAGTGAAAGAAGTGAGAAAAAGAGTAGGAGGGGGGGAGGGGAGAGTGTTGCCGTCTTATCGTTGCCTTGGTTTTGCCTCCGCCCGGCCGCTCACTCGCAGATTCTTCTTCTTCTCCTTCTTCTTCTTCTTCTTCTTCTTCTTCTTCTTCTCCTCCTCCTTCTTCTTCTTCTTCTTTTTCTTCTTCTTCTTCTTCTTCTTCTCTGTTTCTTCCATTTCTTTTCTTATATGACCTTGTTACCTCCTTCTGTTGTTGCTTCCTTCTCCTCCTTTTTCTGTTTCTTCCCTCTTTTTTCTCTGATCTTTCTTTTTCTTGAGATTCCTTTTCTCATTTTCTGTTTCTTTTTCTCGTCCTTTTCTGCTTCTTGCCTTTCTCCTATGTCCGTTTTCTTTCCCTGAGGTGCCCTGGCTTCATCATCATCAGCATCAGCAGCAGCATCTTCATCTTCATCTTCATCATCATCATCATCATCATCTTTTTTTCTTCATCTCCTTCGTCCTCATCTTCTTCATCCTCGTCTGCTTCTTCTTTTTCTTTTTCTTCATCATCATCATCATCATCATCTTCTTCTTCTTCTTCTTCTTCATCATTGTCCTCTTCTTCTTCTTCATCCTCATTTTCCTCTTCATCGTCGTCTTCTTCTTCTTCTTCTTCTTCTTCTCCTCCTTCATCATCATCTTCTTCTTCTCCTCCTTCATCATCATCATCATCATCTTCTTCTTCTTCTTCTTTTTCTTCTTCTTCTTTTTATTCTTCTTTTTATTCTTCGTGTTCTTCTTCTTTTTCTTCTTCTTCTTCCTCTTCTTCGTGTTCTTCTTCTTCTTCTTCTTCTTCCAGACATATATTTTTGTACCGAAGGCTCTTGCACGTCGTTTCAGCGTGCCATTCCCACATTTTCTTTGCATTTTATTTTTATTTTTTTTAAAGACTGGAAACTGAAGAATGTGAGGAAATTAACCCCTTCAGTACGATGACGTCTTGGTATTCTCACTCCTACAGCCACCAAAGGACCATTTTATTCAGCGAGAGAGAGACGTGAGCTATGTGTTAAAAATAAATCCTCCTTCCTTTATTGAAATCCCTTTACTAATCCAGTTAACCCCATGAAACCTCGGAGATTTTTTTTGCGATTTTTGTTAATTCTTGCCTCTCCAGACGATTATATTCATCTGAAGAGAGACTTGTAAATTTGAGGTCTGATAGTCTTCATTAACCCCTTCATTACGAGACTTCTTATGCTGAGTAAAATCGTCTTGTAGCCAGGGAAAAAACAATAAAATAAAAAAAAACTAAATGGGCGTCATCGTAGTGAATGGGTTGAGGTGGGAAAAAGGGACAAAAATCGTTAAGGGGTTGAGGTGAAGGGAAAAATAGGAAAAAAAAGTTCTCGTAGTGAAGGTGTGAAAAAAGTTAATGGGTGGGAAAGAAACAGAGGAATTTTAATCTGCCTTTCTCTCCCTTTTGTCTTCATGCTTTTTGCTCCCCCTCCCCCCTCTCTGTCTTCCCTCTTTCCTTCCTTCCTTCCTTCCTTCCTGTTTTCCTTCCTTTCCTTCCTTCCTTTTCTGTGGCGTCCACCTTAACCTCACCCCGTTTTCTTTATTTTGTTTCCATTTTCTTATTTCCTCTATTATTATATTCTTTTATTTTGTTCTCTTTTACTTATTTATTTTCCTTCCCGTGGCTCTCTTTTTCTCCCGTGTTTGTGTTTATTCCTTGCTGTGTTTCCTTCCTTTCCCACGTTTGTCTTTCTTGTTTTTTTCCTTTTCTTAGTGTTTGATTTTCATTTCCTACGTCTTCCTAATTCTGTCTTCCTCTGTTTTATTTTCTTCATTTTTTTTTATTCCTTTTTCGACATGCATTTTTTCCTCCCATTGTATAGTCTTTCTTCCATTGCTCTGTTTTATTCCTTCCATCTCTCTCTCTCTCTCTCTCTCTCTCCTTTGTTTCTTCCTTCTTTCAGTGTGTATTTTATTTTTCCTCATTTTTTTTCTTTCAGTCTCTCCTTGATTTTCTTCATCTGTTTTTTCACGACTTTCCACTTCCGTTTTCTTCTTGTTTACTCACTCCATTGTCTTTCTCTCTCTCTCTCTCTCTCTCTCTCTCTCTCTCTCTCTCTCTCTCTCTCTCTGCTTTCCCTCCTCCTCTTCCTCCTCCTCCTCCTCCTCCATCACGCCTAATGGTACTTTTTCCTCATTTTTCTTCTTTAATTCCTCTTGAGTTCGTAAAGAGTGGGGACAAAAGTAGGAGGAAGAGGAGGAGGAGGAGGAAGAGAGGCAGGAAGAAGAAATGGAAGAAAGAATTAGAAGATGACTGAAAAGAGGTGAAGACGTGAGTAGGGAAGAGAGAGGGAGAGGAAAAAGCGAAGAAGGACGAGAAGAAAAAGAATAAGAAGAGGGGGAAGGAGAATGAGGAAGGTAAGAAGCTAGGAAGAAGTAAATAAAAAATGAAGAATAAGGGGAATGGAAGAACTAAAAAAAAAAAAAAAAAAAAAAAGATTAGATAGATAAAGAGAGAGAGAGAGAGAGATCCAGGAACAGGAAAAATATAAGAAGAAGGAAAACTAACAGGAAAATGCCCCTTTTAAAATAGGCCACATCTCCATCCACTCACTCAGGCCTTGGAAATTTTTGCCTTCATCCCACAAGTCAATAAATCCACACAAAACTGATAATTCGTGTTCGATAAATAATAATAATAATAATAATAATAATAATAATAATAACAGTAGTAGTAGTAGTAGTAGTAGTAATAATAATAATAATAATAACAGTAGTAGTTGTAGTAGTAGTAGTAATAATAATAATAATAATAATACTGAGAAAAATGAAATGACAAGGGAAAGCGTAAAAATATGGTAAAGGAAAAACTGAAGAAAAAATGAGAGACTGAGTGTGAGAGAAGAAAACAGTATAAATAATAAAGGAAAAGAGTAGGAGGCGTAATACATAATAAAAAGAGACGAAACAATAAGGAAATATACTGTAATAAAAAAAAGTAAATAGAGAGCGATGAAAAAAGGAAGAGGAGGAAAGGCGGAACGAAATTTAATGAGAAAAAGTGAAGAGAGAGAGAGAGAGAGAAAAAAAGGGTTAAGAGGCGGAAGAGAAAAACGAGGAGGGAAAAAGGAACAAGTGGTAATTAGAAAAAGTGGAGGAAACAAGGAGAGAGAGAGAGAGAGAGAGAGAGAGAGAGAGAGAGAGAGAATATTATTTGAGGTAGAGCTAAGAATAACTAAAAAGATTGGAAAAAATAGGTATGTTAATGGATCGATAGAGAGAGAGAGAGCGAGAGAGTAGATAGCTGAGTGAGTGGGGAGGGAAGGAGGGAGGGGGGGAGACACGGAAAGAGGGAGGGAGGGAGGGAGGGAGAAAGTGTAAGAAAGTAAGGGGGAAGAGTTTTTTTTCATTTGCTTTTTATCTGTGAGAATTAAGTGTCATTCTTCCTTCCAGTGTGGGACTAATTAGAGAGCGACTCTTTTTTGCTCTCTCTCTCTCTCTCTCTCTCTCTCTCTCTCTCTCTCTCTCTCTCATCCCCAGTGACATCCTAGGTCGCCTTTTTTTTTTTTTTTTTTCTGTTACTCGGCCCCTCCATGGATTAAGTCGAGGTTCTCTCTCTCTCTCTCTCTCTCTCATTTTCTATCAGTTTCTTCCTGTTTTCCTCATTTTGTTTTCCTTTTCCCTCATCATTATCATTCTATTCTCTTACTTTTCTTCCGTCACAGCCTCCTCCTCCTCCTCCTCCTCCAATTCCTCCTCCTCCAATTCCTCCTCCTCCTTCTCCTCCTCCTCCTCCTCCTCCTCCTCCAATTCCTCCTCCTCCTTCTCCTCCTCCTCCTCGTGACTTGCATGATTGTGTAATTACCATAAAACTGGACCTTCCCTAAATTTCACACCTCCCCTCCTTTCCCCTTCTCTCTCTCTCTCTCTCTCTCTCTCTCTCTCTCTCTCTCTCTCTCTCTCTCTCTCATTTCACCAATGGTTGTAGTGGCTGTTACGGTGATGGGGTGGGTAGTTTAGATCCAGTAATAGTAGTTGGTTTTATTGAGAAGTAGTAAAGGTATAGTGGTAATCTGAGTAGTAATGGTTGTTGTAGGTAATGTAAATAAAGTGTAGTTATAGAGGCGTGTACCTGTAGTAGTGATAGTGGTAGTTATGGTAGTTAGAATGGTGACTAGTAGCAAAATAATGGTGATGGGGAAGTGATGATGGTGGTGATGAGCCGGGGAGCAGAGGTGGTGGTGATATTGGTGGTGATGATAGTGGTATGATCGATGTTTCTTTGATGATGACAGTGATGGTGGTGATAATGGTGGTGGTGGTGGTGATAACTGTGGTGATGATTATGATGATGAGCGGTGGGGATAATATGGTGATTTATGGTGATGACAGGGTTGTGGTGAGTGCTGGGTGGTGATAGTGGTGGTGATGATAATGGTGGCAGTGGATCAGTTCTGACCAACTGTTACACCACACCATCTGTTGCCCATACCATCTGTCCCACTCTCTCTCTCTCTCTCTCTCTCTCTCTCTCCCTCCCTCTCTCCCTCTGTCTTTCGTTGGTGGTGGTAATGATCGCAGTAGCTATTATAACACACACACACACACACACACACACACACACACACACACACACACACACACACACACACACACACACACACACACACACACACACACACACACACCAGTAAAAAAACACACACACAATGCCAATAAATAACCCAATAAACAAATGCCTTCCCCCACGACACCAATCAAGAAAATAAGCAGGTAAATAAACAAATAGCCTCGGCCGCGACACCTTTCGGACAGGTAATTAGACTCAGGTGAAATAGGAAAAAAAAGGTATAGGTGGACAGGACGGTCAATTAATTTGTGGTAATTAGTTGGACGTCACTCCAGCCACGGTCATTATGTGTGTGTGTGTGTGTGTGTGTGTGTGTGTGTGTGTGTGTTGTTTGTTTTTAATTTTCTTTCATCGAGATCTTTTCCTAATCTCAGATGCGAGTGTTTATATATATATATATATATATATATATATATATATATATATATATATATAAATGAAGGGTTTCTCTGTCTGTCTGTCTGTCTCTCTCTGACTTCCTTTGGTCTGACACACAAGGCTGAGTAACCACTTCACACCGTTGACGAATTTTCTAGTTTATTCTTTCCAGCACCAGACGATTTCTTTAACTTAGACGAAACCTTATATGGGAGGAGGGTAGAAACGGTCCCCATTTTCCAAACCCCTTCAGTTCGAACGGTCCAAGAGAGAGAGAGAGAGAGAAGGGGGGGAGGGGGATAGATTAAGAGAAATCTTAGTCCTGGAGGGGCCACACTCGACGGTAGACTGAGGGCAAGATACAATAGGAACGGGTCTGTTGTCAGCCTTCTCCCTGTTAAAAGAAAAAAATCCCTCCAATACCATGGCGATTTTTTTCTTATTGCTCTATTTAGGCGATTTTACTCAGGTTAGTGGGGATTTATTGAAGAGGGAGGGAGGGGGGCACCTAAATTTCACCACCTTCATTAAAGTTGGTCTGTTTTTACCTGACACTGAGACTGAAGGATAAATTTTTACTAGTAACCAAGGAGACTCATTCCTACCTCAACTAAGGCCCACAGAAGTTAAACGGAACAGCAACAGTAGCAAAACTATAATGCAGGATACTTAATCATGGTGAAGGGGTTACGTAAGGGCGCGGTCAGGTAGGGTCATTGTCGCTGCGGTTGTCTGTGCGGTCATCGGCTGGGTCTGCACTGAGTTCTGGTCCCGTGGGTCTGAATAATGAGCGCCTCACTTGATTTAATTGCTCATAAAGGGTAATTTATGTGTCAGTGTTGTGAGGACACGTGTATGAGTTACCACGACACACACACACACACACACACACACACACACACACACACACACACACACACACACACACACACACACACACACACACACACACACACACACACATCTGGACTTTATCACCAGTGTTGTGCTATCAGGTTCGGTGTCTTGTGGTCATGTGTTGTACTGTCATGGGGGGGCCGGTGTTAAGGTGATGTGTGGAGAAGAAAAGGTAAACAGATATTTTGTCTTAATCTGAGGACAGGTGTAAATATAACAGGTGGTGGAGGCAGGTGATGTGATTTAGGGAACTGAGGATATGTACAGAAAAAAAAAAAAAGTGATGAAGTGCAAGAGATGAGATAATTTAGGAAGTTGAACCCCCTGCCTCTGATC
This sequence comes from Coenobita brevimanus, assembly GCF_032717465.1. Classification (NCBI taxonomy): domain Eukaryota; kingdom Metazoa; phylum Arthropoda; class Malacostraca; order Decapoda; family Coenobitidae; genus Coenobita; species Coenobita brevimanus. The sequence goes on from NC_137056.1 coordinate 36,380,907, forward strand.
AAAGCCTCGTGGTGTTAAGTGATATAAATTAACACATGAGTATTATTACGAGCGAGTCATGTTTACTCTCATTTAAGGGTGAAAATGTGCTGCCTGACCCGACCCGACCGTCACGCTAAGCAGAATCTAATATATGTACTCCTATGTGAAGTAGAGTTGAAAGTTTTTCTGTATGTGATGCACTTAGTAAATTTCGTTGTCAACTAAGAACTCGTCCATAAAGGCGTAGGAACCCCTTGGACTCTCGAGTTTTCTATGTGTATGTGTGTGTGTGTGTGTGTGTGTGTGTGTGTGTGTGTTTCTGTGTTTGTGTGGGTGTCTGTGAGTGTCTTTCGTTCCAGTAAACTTTTCATTGTTCAGCTGCCATCATAAAGAAATAATATTTCAAAGGGAAATTGTCATAACGTGGCGCTCGCTCGCTCGCCACGTGCTCACAAGGCGCACTGGTTAATGAAGAAATTTTGAAGGAGGTAGGTGATTTGACGTAACGATTGATACAAATGTGCACAATATTGATGCCAATGAGCAGAGAATTGTTTGAGGTAGGTGGTATGATGTAGCATATGAATTATACTGTTGAGTGAAGAGATGGTGGAATGAGGTACACTGATGTAATGTAGTAAGTGAAGAGTATATATGAGTGAACACATGATGGAGGTAGGTGATGTCATTAAGTGTAAGGTATTTATGGGCAGGCTTGGTAGAGGTAGGTATTATGATGTGACTAATGGTTGATACTTGTGAACAAAGAGTTGCAGGAGGTAGGTAGTAATTATAGTGTAACAAGTGAATTATATTGATGAACAGAATTGGTGGAGAGAGGTGAGGTGAGGTGTTGTAGTTTGTGTGTGTGTGTATGTCCGCCTGCCTGGTGGGGTGGGCAGGTGGGTGGCGCGGCGCCCCCCCTCGTGCCCAGACAGTGACCGCTACCATGCCTTCCTCTTCGCAGGACCCAACTACCCACCTTCACTCGCCCAATCTGAACGTCGCGCGGAGCCCATAAGGCGTGGCCAAGATTACGGAATGCCAAGTAAGATTTAAGTTGCGCATGTCCTCCTCACCACGCCACCTCCCCCTGCCCTGCCCTGCCCTGCCCCGCCCTGCCCTCCCTGATGTCCCCTTCCCTGGTCTCTTCTTCATTCTTCCACCCTCAGTCATCCTCCTTTCTCCTTTTTCCTCTTCCTTTCCCATTTTTCTGCTTTTCCGATCTTCTTTTGCTGGCTGCTCCTCTCTGCCGTTTTCCCCCCCCCCCTTCTTCTGTCCCTCTACCGATATCCCCCCCCCCTGCTGGGTTCTGGTCTTTCTGTGTGCCCCTCTGGCGTCACTGTACCCTGCCCCCTACTGCCTACCTTACCCAGCCTCTCCCTCTCCCCCTGTCCCTTTCCTTACTTGCCTCATGACTCCCTTTCAGTTGTTCCTGTTTCTTTATCACTTCCCTTCTTTCCCTTTCCCTCCCTGGGCTATCCTTTCTCCGCGCTGTAACACTTCCTTTCCCTCCTGCCTGCTAACCCCTGATATGCTGTTTCATGGCTGTCTTTAAACTCTATCGGCTCTCAGTCTCTTCCTGTGTCTCCCCTTCTCTATCTCTCCATTACTGTGTGATTCTCTCTCTCTCTCTCTCTCTCTCTCTCTGTAGGTGTGTGTGTGTCTCTCCCTCCACATATGTGGTCTCTCTTCTTTCTTTTCTCTCCTTGTGTGTCTCCCTTCCTCTCTCTCTCTGGGTTTTTCTCTCCTCCTCTCCCCTCTTTCTGGCCTCGGGCTCTCTCTTTCTGTGTGTGTTTCTCTTCCTCCTTTCCTTTTCGTCCTCGATCTCCTTTCTCTCTCCATGGGTGTTCCTCTCTTCCTTCTCTTTCCTTCTGTCTTTTGTCTTTGTCTTTCTGTGTGTGTGTCTCTTCCTCCATGCCTTTTTGTCTGCGGTCTCTCTCCCTCTGGTCTGTACTCCTTCCATGCCCAAACACTGTCCTCTCGTTTTGTCTTCATGTCCACGTCTCTCGTATTTACACTTCCACTTCTTTATGTCCACGTCTCTCATATTTACACTTCCACTTCATTTAGTCCAGCTTCACCTCGTCCTGCCATCCAGGCTGACTCCTTTTGCCTTATCTCTTCCACTTCACTTTTATAGCACCACTCTTCTTTACTCTTATCACTCCTACTCCCTCCCTCCATCCCTCCCCACACCAACACTCCCTCTTCCTGCGTTCTCTGCATCTCTCTGTACAGCTTGCTTTTTCGTCCCCCTTCTCCCCACTCCCTTGCCTTCCCCACCCCCTGCATTTCATTCTCCCTTCCATGCTTCTTCCCCTCACCCCCTCTCCTGCCCCCAACTCGCCCCCCTCCACTCATCCTGCCTTTCCTTCCTCTGCCTCCCCCAGTTTCTCTCTCCCTCTCCCCCCACGTTACCTTCTCTCCTCACCGTAATCCCTTCCCCCTCCTGGTTCCCTCCCCCCACCCAACTCACTTTCCTTCCCCTACCTTTCATATTTCTTCCACTTCCCCCTGTCTCTCCAAACTTCACCCCCCTCTTTCACTTAACCTACACCTCATCCTTCTTCCCCTCCCCCGTACCCTGCTCTCCACCCCCCCCACCTGTCCCTCATCTTCCTCCCATGCATCCCACACTCCACTCTGCTCCCCCCTTTCAACAACCCGCCCCTACCTCTGCCTTTCCTTCACCGCACCCTCTCTCAGCCCTTTCCCCCGTCTCCCCGCTCCCTCTGTCTCCCCCTTCGCCACACCCTCTCTCTGCCTTTTCTCATGTCTCCCCGCTCCCTCTGCCTTTCCCCCCGTCTCCCCGCTCCCTCTGCCTCCCCCTTCGCCACACCCTCTTTCTGCCTTTCCCCCCCCCTCCCCCTCCCTCCTCCTCCTCCTGCCTTACCTTGAACCCCGCCTGTGCTCTCGCTCCTGACCCCTTGCCCTCTTATAGAAATTCTGGCTGTCATCAATTCAGGGTCCATTGCCCCCACGTCTTGCCCCTCCCCTTCCCCTCCCTCCCTTTCCCCCTCCCCTTCTCCCCTTGGCTCTCCCCCTGCTTCTCCTTTGCTTTATTCTCACTATTTTTCTTCTCGTCTTACCTCCACCTGTTTTTCTCTTCGTTGTCTCTCCTTGACCCTATTATTAACATTTTCTCTTCTCACTATCTTTGCCTCCCTCATTTCTCCCTCTCCCTGGTTTCTATTATTGTCTTCTTCTCCCTATTTTCCTCGCTCCTCATTTCCTTCAACCTTTCCATGTCCGTTCTCTCCCCATTTATTTTTCTGCTGCTCCTCCCTCCCCATTATTATTTTTTTTTTACATCTCTCTTCTCCCCCCCTTTTTTTTTTTTACATCCTTCTTATCTCGCTTTGCATATTCTTTCTCCCGCTTTTCTCCCCACCTCTGTTTTGGTATATTGAAGGCCATATGCCGTACGTTTGCCTTACATCTTAAATCCTTTCCAAATTGCCACGATTTATTTCATACATTCGTCCTTTTCCTAGTTCCTTTCCTAGTTCCTCAGTTCGTTTTTCTCTTTCTGTATATATTTTTCTTTCAGCCCTCTTCTCTCCCTCCACCCTTCTCTTCCTCTGCCATCCTCTTCTCCTCACAACCTCCCTTTCCTCTCCTGTTTCCTCATCCTTCGTTGCTTCCGTATATGTGCTATTTCGTTTTTCTTCTTTCTTTCATCTCACCTAATCGTCTTCCCTTGCATGGCTACTCCTCTGCCTACTCTTCCTGCCTCTTTCTACCCTGCCCTCTATTCTGTTTCATTTCCTCCACCGTGTCCATCTCTCTGTTCCCCTGTTTTACCCTTCCATTCCACACTCCCCTTCAGTGGCTTCTCCTCTGCCTCTCTCCCACTGCCATCCTCTTTCCTGACCATTTTCTTCCCTTACTGCCCTCGTCTTGACTCTTTCTACCCTGTCTTTTCTTCCCTGTTTCATTGTTTCATCTCCTCTCCCCGCTGCCTCTTCTTCGTCCCTCCGTCCATCCTGTCTTTATGTCTTCCCTGCTTCATCTATCCTTCTCCTTTCCTCAGCATGTTGCCCCCTTCTTCTCCACTCCTCGTACCTTCATCCTGCTCTGTCTATCTTCCCCGTTCCATCTTATTATTCTCTTCTCCCTTCTCCCTTTCTCTTCTCCTCCGCAGCTTCATCCTCACCTCCCCTTCCCCTGCATGCTCCCTCCCCTGCCGCATCTCCCTGTCGCGTTCATCTTAGCAGCGTCCCTGTCTCTCCCTGGCTATTACCCGTACTTTTGTCTGTCCTCTCCCTCTCTCTTCTCTCTTTTATTATCTTCCCTCATGTTTTATCCACGTTTTTACTGCCATCCTCTCCTCTCTTCCTCCTCCTCCTCCTCCCTCTCCTTCTCGTTCTCCTCCTCCTCCTCCTCGTCTACCCCGTCTCGCTCATTACTTTTCCTTAATTGTTGCTATTATCATGTTCCCTCCTTCTTTTATCTTTTTCTTCATCATATATATATTATTTTGTTTTCCTGGCCTGTCCCTATTGGCTTCTCTCCTTCCACTCTCCTCCCTCCCTCCCTCCTCCATCTTCCATGTAATCTCTCTCTTTTCTTCTCCTCTTTCGCCAATTTTCTCCTATTCCTCCCCACTTACCATCACATCCTCTCCCCATCCTCCTCTTTAACTGTTCTGTATGTCTCATGCTATATTTTTTTCCTTCTCCCCCTTTTTCTTTTCATAATTTCCTACTTTGTCCCAGACCTTTTTTTCCTACCCATTCCTACTCCTGCCTTTCTCCTCCCCACCTTCCCCTACCCCTCTCCACCTTCCCTTACCCCATCCTTCCCCTACCCCATCCTTCCTTCATTCCCTCCTTCTATTTCTTATTTATCTTCCCTGTTCCTTCTTCCTTCCTTATTTTGTCCTTCCTTTTGCGTGTTCCTCAGTGCTTCCGTCTTCCCATCCCTCCTTCCTCCTTCCTGTCCTTCCTTCCTCACTCCTGTCCTTCCTTCCTCACTCCTGTCCTTCCTTCCTCACTCCTGTCCTTCCTCCCTCACGTCCTGAATCTTCCTGTCCATCCACCATCCCATCCATCCTTCCTTTCGTCCTTCCATATCCCCATCTTTCCCTCCTCCCATTCCTGTACCCATCCCATTCTTCTTGCCCCATTCCAAATTTCCCTTTTCATGTTTTTCAAAAGTTTTACAGTCAGTTCAAGCCATATAGTTCCCAGTTTATATTTTCTTAATGTGTATTGTAAAGCATTATCTTCTCCTGTGTACGAAAGTGAGAGAGAGAGAGAGAGAGGATGAGAGAGAGTAATATTATTCCATGATTTCACTGTCTTCCTCTCGACCTTGTCCTTACTCAAATCTCGGCTTTATTCGTTGCTTTTCATGTTAAGATAAAGTTGCCATAATAGGCCAGTTTATCATTCCTTTATTGTTGGGTTGTATCGTGTTCAGTGTCTCCATAGATCCTCCTTGGTTGGTTGTTTATGTTTACTCTCTAGCCTTGTTTATTTGTTTACTTTCTGTTTATGTCACTCCGCCTGGCTTCTGATGCTTGTCTCTCTGTTGTCTGAATATTTGTTGGTCGCTTTACTGATTATCTGAAATGTTTTTGTTGGTTTCACTGGTTTGTATATATATGCTCTGACTTCCCACGCCTCCTCCTCCCCCCTCCTCCCTTCAGTTCCCTTCCCCCCCCCCTTTTAATTCTCCCCCCCCCCGTCAGTTCCCTCTTCCCCCTCACCCCCTCCCACCTCATCACCCCCCCCTTCTGCCCTCACTTTTTCCCCTAGTCCCTCCATATTAATTTCAGATTTTATTCGCTAAATTCTTCTACCTTTCCCCAACCCACCCACCCCTACCCAATTCATCCCTACCTCTATCCGTCTACCCACCCATAGAATTTATCCCCACATCCTTCTGTCTAGCCATTCTACTGTCTATCCATCCATCTACCCACCCGTCCATCCATCTTTCCATCCCAACACAATACTATCCCAGTTCTACCCCCTCCCCGTTTCATCTGCTCCCATCTATCCCAGTCCCGTCCACCAGCTTGTCAATCTCACCATACCTCCATCCACCTGCCTCTCCATCTATCCACCACCCTGCCTCCAACCTCCCCCGGGTACCACACAATGCCCTCCCCCTCCCACAACCCCCCCCACAACCCCCCTACCCCATTTTACGGTGAGTGCCCCCCCCCCCTCCTCCCGTCGTTCAGGATGCCACCCTCTCGTCGCTTCACCGCCGCTGTTACGAAGATTTACAACATTTATTTACAGCATTTACAGTAGTGGAGTATTTACACGGCTACTGCTATGATTTACAAGCACCGTCCTATACACCTACAAGGTTCTGTATATCTTTTACGTGTCCTTTTAAAGCTGAGAAATTGGCCCAGGATGCCAATATTGATAAACTGCTGATTCCATTATTATTATTATTATTATTATTATTATTATTATTATGTTGATGGTAATGATAATGGTGATGATGATTGATGATAACGGTGGTAATGAGGATGATAGTTGATTATAATGGTGATAATGATGATGGTGAATGTCATTAAGATGGTCAAATGGTGCAATGGTTCCGAAGTCCAGGGAATA
>NC_137056.1:36392472-36432472 GCF_032717465.1 Coenobita brevimanus
AAGATAGAGTATCAGGAGAAATTGAAAGATGAGTGGAACGCAGTGAAAGATCGGGAAAATGGCAGTGTGGAGGAGGAATGGCAGTTGTTTAAGAGTGCTGTGGTGGAGCATGCAGAAGAGGTGTGTGGTGTGAGACGTGTGGGTGGTGGTGTAAGAAAAGGAAGTGAATGGTGGTGCGAGGAGGTAAGTATGGCTGTGGTTGAGAAGAGACGTGCATATGAAGTGTGGCTGCAGAGGAAGGATGAGATGTCATATGAAAGGTATAAGGAAAAGAGGAATAGAGCGAGAAGGGCTGTGCGTGATGCTAAAGTGGCAGCAGATGAGAGGTGGGGTAGGTGGCTGACAGAGAATTTTCAACAGAATAAGAAAATGTTTTGGAAGGAGGTGAAAAGGGTGCGAAAGGGAGAGTCTGGGAAGGAAGAACGAGTAAAACCAGAGGATGGAAGGATGTTAATTGAGATGGATGCAGTAAGGAAGAGATGGGCAGAGTATTTTGAAAGATTGTTAAATGTAGAGGAGGAAAACGTGGCTGAGATTGTGGCAGATAGAAGGGTGCAAGGAATAAATGTGTTGGGAGAGTTGAATGATTCTTTGATCACGAAGGAGGAAGTGGAGAAGGCAGTAAAGGAGATGAAAACAGGGAAAGCTGCAGGTATGGATGGGTGTGCTGTGGAATGCCTGAAGGGTGGTGGAGTGACTATTGTTGACTGGTTAGTAAGATTATTGAATGTGTGCTTTGAGAAAGGTATGGTGCCAATTGACTGGGCAAGTGCTTGTGTGGTCCCGTTGTATAAAGGCAAGGGTGATAAGTATGAATGTACTAGCTTTAGGGGTATAAGTCTGTTGAGTGTTGTAGGTAAAGTGTATGGTAGAGTGTTAATTATGAGAGTTAGAGAGGGTACAGAGGGAGTGATTAGTGATGAGCAGTGTGGCTTTAGGAGAGGGAGGGGATGCGTTGATCAGGTGTTTGCTGTGAGACAAGTGTGTGAAAAGTATTTAGCGAAAGGCAAGGATGTGTTTTGGGCATTTATGGATTTAGAGAAAGCGTATGATAGAATTGATAGGGAGGCTTTGTGGACTGTTTTAAGATTGTATGGACTTGATGGTAGGTTACTAAAAGGGGTGAAAAGTTTTTATGTAAATAGTAGAGCGTGTGTAAGAGTGGGAAATGCTGTGAGTGATTGGTTTCCCGTGAGAGTGGGGCTGCGACAGGGATGTGTGATGTCGCCTTGGTTGTTTAATATTTACATGGATGGTGTTGTAAGGGAGGTGAATGCAAGAGTTTTAGGTGGTCTGAGTCTGGTAAATGTTGATGGAGGAGAGTGGAATCTGAAGCAACTGCTGTTTGCAGATGATACTGCATTGGTGACTGATTCAGAGGAGAAATTGAGACAGTTGGTAGAGGAGTTTGGAAGGGTGTGTGAAAGGAGGAAATTGAAAGTAAATGAGAATAAGAGTAAAGTGATGAAGTGTACGAGGTTGATAGATGGTAGGGGGATGAATATAGTTTTGAATGGTGAGTTGCTTGAGGAGGTAGATTGTTTTAAATATCTAGGGTCACATGTTGCTGTGGATGGAAGAATAGATGCAGAAGTGAAGTTTAGAATTAATGAAGTAGGAAAGGTGCTGGGAGGAATGAAAAAAGTGTTTAAATGTCGTTCGCTTAGAATGGATGTAAAGAGAAGGCTGTATGAGGGTGTTGTGGTACCGACTGCGTTATATGGGGCTGAAACATGGAATATGGGTGTAGCAGAGAGGAAAAGTTTGAATGTAATGGAGATGAGATGTCTGAGGAGTATGTGTGGAGTGACGCGTATGGATCGAGTGCGAAATGATGAAGTGCGAAGGAGAACTGGAGTTGTTCGGGAGATGGCTGGTAGAGTTGAGCAGAGGGTGTTGCAATGGTTTGGGCATATGGAGAGAATGGATAATGAGCGATTGGTGAAAAAGATAACTAGATCTGATGTGAGAGGTGTAAGACTGAGAGGAAGACCACGAATAGGATGGATGGACAGTGTGAAGAGAGCGCTGGATGCGAGAGGGATGTCTGTTGAGCAAGGAAGAGTGGCTGTGCGTGACAGAAATAAATGGAGAGAAATTGTGAATGAATAAGTGATGACGCAGCCCTGAGGGGATATTCTCCCGCATTTGGTCTGATCAGCTAGTCAGGTCAGGTGCGGGTAAGGGGATGGGTCTGTTATGATGTGGCAGGGGTAAACCAGTTCTGCTGTCGGGCCCTGCTGTGGATGTCACTGCTTGCATTGCGCAGTTGACCCTTGTGCGGTGTGATGCGGTGAGGATCAGTCCGTTCTCCCCTTTGGGGCTAAGATGCGAATGAATGTGTTTGAATGGATGAGTAAATGGAGAGTGAGTCGTCCTGTCTCGGCTACCTCCCTTTCCTTGGGGGAAGCAGCCTAGGTATATAGATAGATAGATAGATAGCTAAAATGACTGCCGGGGACGGGTTTGCTATGCCTTGCCACCGCTTCTTGATGATGGTGTTGGTGGCAGCTGTGATGGTAGTGACAGTGGTAATGGTGGTTGAGGCGTTAGCAATTGTGATAGCGATGGTGGTAGTAGTTGTAGATAATGGTCTGGTGATGGTGACAGTGCTTGTGGTGTGATAGTGGTGAAAGTGGTAGGAGTGGTGGTGATAGGGGTGGTGCAGATAGTGATAGTGAAGTTGATAGCAGTAGTGGTAGTAGGGTAATGATGGTGTCGGTAGTGATGACTGTGGTGGTAGCTGTGATGTTAATGGTTGTAGTGGTGGTGGTGGTGAAGGAGAGTGCAGGGGAGCAGCGATGGTAGTGGTGATGGTAGCAGTGATAAGGGTTGTAGTAGTGGTGGTGGTGGTTGTGGTAGTGATGGTGGTAGTAGCATTAGCGGTTGTGTTAGTGGTGGTGGTTGTGGCAGTGGGAGTGGTTGTGATTGTAGTTGTAGTTGATTGTGGTTTGTTGTAGTGGTTGCAGGGGTGGTGGTTGTGGTAGTTGTGGTAGTGGTGGTGGTAGCGAAGGAGAGTGCAAGGAAGCGGAACACATACAGTTGCCCGGGAGATTGTTGTTGTTGTTGTTGTTGTTGTTGTTGTTATCTAAATTGTGGCCACGCGTCCTACCACAACTACCACACCACACACCACGTTATATCTACCACAACTACCACACCACACACCACGTTATATCCACCACAACTACCACACCACGTTATATCTACCACAACTACCACACCACGTTATATCTACCACAACTACCATACCACGTTATATCTACCACAACTACCACACCACGTTATATCTACCACAACTACCACACCACGTTATATCTACCACAACTACCACACCACGTTATATCTACCACAACTACCACACCACGTTATATCTACCACAACTACCACACCACGTTATATCTACCACAACTACCACACCACGTTATATCTACCACAACTACCACACCACGTTATATCTACCACAACTACCTCACCACGTTATATCTACCACAACTACCATATCACGTTATACCTACCACAACTACCACACCACGTTATATCTACCACAACTGCCACATTTTACCTACCACGGCTACCACATCATGCCTCTTACAACTACCACACATACCTACCACAACTACCTTACTATACCTACCACAAGTACCACATCCCACACACATCATACCTACCACAATAACCACACCTACCACAGCATACTTACCACAGTCCACTTATCACAGCTACCACAATATCGCTTAGTCCCTACCACAACTACCACATTGGACTTGACGCACTACACTTACCACAGTTATCGCAGTACCACACCGTCCTTACCACACCTACCACAGTCCCTAAATTCACCACAGCTGGTCTTTGGACAATTTGGTTTATCAGAAGTGGTGCAAGGTGGTTGGAAGTAATTTTTTTTTTAACCAACGCAATATAATAATAGATACTACCAATATTACTACTACTACCAATACTACCACTACTGCTATTACTGTTACTACTAGGCTTCATCACTAATACCACTACATACCTGACAGTCGCTTTCATCACCACTCTCATCACTACAACCGTCTCTGTTACCATCACCACACAGTCTACACCACCACCACCACACCATCTACTGCTAATACCACTGCCATCATCATCATCATTAATCCCACCATCACTTCTACCATTACGTTTCACCTTTACTACAGCTACGGTCTGCACCACCACACCACCACATTTGCCACTACTATCACTACCACAACTACCACAACCACAGTGAGAGAAACTGAATTGAGACCCGTTCACCACACGCGTAACTACCACCATGACCTCATCACACTTGTCACCACACCACAACCACAAGCACCACTACAGCCATCACAACTACCACTACAACCACCACTCCCTACAACATCCACTATCACCGCGACTACCACTGTCACTAAACCTACCACCACAACTACCACTACCGCAACAACTACTCCCATCACTACAGCTACCACCACTATCGCACCACAAGTACCACCACAACCACTGCCAGCACCATCATCCACCACACCTGCCACCACAAACTACCACAACAACCACCACTTTCACCACCTACCACCACCACCAACCACACTCAGACGAAGGCCCTAATTCATATATATCTTTCTTCCTTCAATATACGCGTGAAAAAATATACACGCCTAAAAAAAAAAGAAAAAAAAGGGGGGGCTTCAAAAAATCGGTATGAAACTAACTAGACGAGACGCTAAAAATGGCATATATTAAAAGATCTCTCAAAATTTTGGGATTAGTCTCTCTTGGTTTTTGTCACGGGGGATTAAAAAATGGGGGGGTGGGGAGGGAGGGATTTAAAATGTGAGGGGAAAATTGGGGAAAAGAGGGGGAGAAGAAGGAGGAGAAGGAGGGGAGGAGGTGGGGAGAGGGACGTAGGTAGGTTATTTTGAAGGAAACGAAGACGTTGTTGTTGCCCTTTTTTTTTTGGTTGCCATGGATACGGGTGGGATTATCCTGGTACGATTTTTATCTCTTTTAAAAAAATAAAACCTTGACTTTTAAACTACGAATGTCATGTGGGAAAAATAATGCTCCAGAAGATTGAATTAGACGGCAAAAACGATGCATTCTGGGACTTGGATTAACATTTCTGAAACCCTTGGCCTTCCCCCTTCCCCCCTGTCTCTCTCTCTCCCCTCACAGCTCCCTCCATCCCCCCCCCTTATCCCCTCCTTATCCCCGAGGTGCCATTATGAAAATCTAAAAAAAAAAAGAGAAAAATAAGACCTAAAAATATTAAAGAAAAGTTTCACTCACTCTCTCTCTCAAAAAATCCCAAACAACTTCTTTATTTCATCCTCTCGTCTCTCTCTCTCTTTTTTAATATATAATTTTTTTGGGGGGTGTTTTTCTTGTGCTCTTTTCTCTCTCTTTCTCTCTCTCTTTCTCTCTTTCTCTCTCGCGCACGTCATGTTGGCCATTATAAAAGAAAAAATGCGTGTTTTTTTTTTTTTTTGTGGAGCAGCGTTATTTTTATTAATTTAGGGGAATAGCTACAAAGGCCGGGCTCTGGCGGGGTGGAGAGAAGGAGAGAAGGAAGGAGGGAGGTAAGGAATGAAGGAGGAACTGGATAAGGAAGGAAGGAGGTGGCTGTGAAATGGAGGAAGTAAGGAAAATAAAAAAGGAAGATAAGGGAGGAAGGAGGGAAGGAAGAAGGGAGTGAGATTAAGAAGGAAGGAGGGAGGGAGGGAGAGAGATAAGGAATGAAGGAAGGAAGAAGAAAGGACCTAGATAAGGAAGGAGAATGAAATATAAGATTGAAGGAGGAAGGAAGGGTTGGATATACTTGGGGTGGAGGAGGAATGGAAGGAAGGGCGGAGGAGGAAGAGAAGGAAGGAGAAAGGGATGGAGAGAAGAAATGAAGGGCAAAGGAAGGAGAGAGAGAGAGAAGAAGGAAAGAGGGAGAGGAGAGGGGGTTTAAGAGGAGTAAAATAGTATGAAGTAAACTGAGGAAGAGAAGTAGGGAGGGAGGGAAGTAAGGAAGGAAGGAGAGAGAGAGAGAGCGAAGGAAGGAAGGAAGGAGTTAAAGCACTTAAGATCACTTTTAAGACGGAGAGAAGGCGGAATGAAGGAGGAAGAGAAGGGAAGGAAGGCGTAAGAAGGAAGTGAAGGAGAGAAGGAAGGAAGGTGAAGGAGAGAGAAGGAGGGGGGGAGAAAAATATGTCCTGAATGAAGAAAGAGTTTTAAAAATATAGAGGCTGAGTAAAAAAAAAAAAAAAAAACTTGCGAGAGGAGAAAAATTACCAGGAGGAGGTGGAGGAAGAAGAAGAGGAGGAGGAGGAGGAGGAGATGGAGGACGAAGAGGAGGAGGAGGAGGAAGTGAGTGAGGGAGAAGTATCAGGAAACCCAAGTCAGCGAGTGCGTTTGAGTGTGTATGTGTGTGTTTGAGTGTGCGTGGGTGTTTATGTGTGTGTGTGGGTATCTGTGTGTATGTAAAATTGTGTGTGCGTATGTCTGTGTGTGTTATCACCATTATTCTCATTTTCTTTATATCTTTCTTTCTCTTCATCTTTTATTAACCTAAGGAAGTGTGTGTGTGTGTGTGTGTGTGTGTGTGTGTGTGTGTGTGTGTGTGTGTGTGTTCCTTTGCTTATCTGTTTGAAAGAAGGTGACCCATAAAAAAAAAGAACTTGAAAACAATCCCCTGGGTGATTTAGCAAGGTGAATTTATCCATATTTACCTACCACAATTAATAACCTTTCAGTACGATGACTTAATTTCTACTTCAGACGATTTTATTCAGCCTGACCCCTTCACCACGAGGACGTCTTCTGTGATGCCAGCTACCGTCAGACCATTTAGTTCAGGGAGATATTTTGAGAGAAGTACCTAAATCACAGTAACATCGTGTAAAAGTACCAGGAATAGAATGCATTAGTACTGAAGGGTTGAAGTGAGGGCTGTTGACGTAGGCCCTGTGTGGCTACTGAGGCGTTGATAGGTACGTAGGTAGATGTAGACGAAAAGATAGGTAGGCAGGCAGTAAGTGTACATGAATATAAGGCAGGTAGTTAGGCAGGGAGACAGGTGTGGATGAAAAAGGAGGTAAGTTTGCAGGTGTGGATGAAAAGGTAGGAAGGTGAATGGGCAGGTAGGTTGGTAGGTCAGTAGGTGTGTGGGTAGGTAGGTAATTGGGTGGAAGAAGAGCTAGGTAGGTTGGTTAGTGGTTAGGTAGATAGAAAGGTAGATAAGTAGGCTAATAGATAGGTTTGTAGTAGCAGGTAGGTGGAGAGATGGATGAGTTAGTAGATAGGTAGATATGTATAATTGAGGAAATTCAAAGGGATATCTTGAGGAGAGAGAGAGAGAGAGAATACCTTTGCCTTCTCCTCCATCATCTGCATCTTTATCACCCCCACCATCACAGCACCCATCATTCTCCCTCCATCATTATCACCCTCTTTCTTTCCGATTTATTCCATCGCCCTTTCCCAGGATCAGTAATTTTGCCCCAAGTTATTTACGAGCCATTTCCAATCTACCCATCGCTCGTTATCCATTATGCTGCTAGCTATTGCCTCTTTCAATTAATTTCAGTCTCCCCTCATATCATTTTCTCCTCCTGTTTTGCCGTTTTTCTCACTTTTTTTTTTTTTTTTTTCGTTTTTTGCTCATTCTTTCTTGCCATTCAACCCGACACGTTTTTATGGTTCTTTCCAGGTAATATGGCTTTTTTCAATCGTGTTTTTTTCGTGTTAAAGTGTGTAATACAGCCATCATTTGTTTTGTGGAGTGAAAGAAAATGGAATAGTTGACATCTTCATTACACTCTCCCCTTCCCTCGTTGATGGGATGCCTGGCTCACTCTTGCTCTAATTTTGTTGATGTTTCTCTCTCTCTCTCTCTCTCTCTCTCTCTCTATTTGGTAATTTTGTTTGACTCGTTATTGTGTGTGTGTGTGTGTGTGTGTGTGTGTGTGTGTGTGTGTGTGTGTGGTCGAGGAGGCTTGCTGTTTTGTTTACTGTTTTGTTGTATGTGTGTGGTGAGTTTTTTCTGTGTTTGGATGTTTTTGTTTTAAGATCATCGGTGTTGTCTCAGCGTTGTTTTTGTTGTGTGTACTGGAGTGTAAGGGGAGAGGGAAGGGAGGACGAGATGTGTGTGTGTGTGTGTGTGTGTGTGTGTGTGTGTGTGTGTGTAGTGAATTCAGTTGCCTCCCTTTTAAGTACCCCAGAATGAAGTGGATAAAGAAGCATGTAATGTGCCCAACCACATATATATTTTTCCTCCATACTGCAACTACTCCCCGCCATAAAAATCCCTTTATGACTGCAATTTGTAACACTAGAGTGGCTGGGGGTGTGAGCAGGGTTGTGTGTCTTTCTCCCCTTCCTTCACCTCCCCTGTCACCCCCTGCACCAAGATTCTACTCTGCCCCACCTGATTCTGCTCTGCCCCACCTGATTCTGCTCTACCCCACCTGATTCTATTGTACCCCACCTGATTCTATTCTTCTCTTTGTCCTGCCCTACCCTCTCTTGTCCTGCCCTGCCCTGCCCTGTCCTGGCGTGTAAGGTGAGTGGGAGGGGCACACGCTAAGAAGGGCAGTATTTACATTGACGGGAAGGACAGCATGGTATTATAAAACCACAATTCTCTCTCTCTCTCTCTCTCTCTCTCTCTCTCTCTCTCATTCCTTGAATCAGTCCAAATGTCTAGTATACAGAGTTGGGAGATTTACGAACAGAAGCCCTTTAGTTCCGCCATCCTTCCTCTACGCGCTGACTATACAATAAAAAAGAAAAAAAAAAGAAAAAGTGAAAGAAAAATGGATGTTATTAAGAACGTGAAGAAAAATTATGGCAACCGTGAGAGTGAAATTAGTGGCCGACATTTTTCCTCCTGGTGTGTTTACGTTTCGGCTTTTGTCATTATTTTTGCGGGGAGGGGGGGAGGGAATTTTCTCTCCCCCCCTCTCCCCCCTCCTCCCCTCCTCTCCCCGTCTGGCTTTTGTGTTTATGCATAGTTTTTTTTTTTTTTTTCGTCTTTGCCTCTTTGTTATTAGTTTTCAATAGATTGCGTTCACCTTTTTTTTCTCATTTTCTTTTTTTAATGTCTTTTGTTTGAGAATTGGCCTTTTTTTTTATGGGAAGCTAATTTCCTGCTGTGTCTGCCTGCTTGGGCCGTGAGAAGCAGGCAAGGGAGGGGGGGGAAGGGGGAGGAGAGAGGGGAGGGGAGGGGGAGGAGAGCGGGGAGGGGAGATCCTTCAGTGACGTCATCAGCGGAAGTGACGTGGGACTGATTTCACTGATCACGAACAAAAGCAAAAACAACAACAATAATAATAATAGTAATAATAATAATGCTGATGTTATTGACGATATTGTTATTGATGATGATGATGATGATAACATGAGACCAAGAAAAAATAAAATAAAACCAAGCACAGTGGAAAAAAAAAAATTAAATATACAGGTGATAGAGGTGGCCAGGAAGTTAACTGAGTTGATTTAATTAACTGGATACGAAAAAAAGTGGAATGTTGAGCTTAATAACGCGACAGGGGTACGAAATATTATGGGAAAAATCGTGGCTTGTAAATGTTTTCACTTTTATATTGGCCGTGTTTGGTGGAAATCCTGTGCCGATAGTCAAATGGCCCCTTGCTGGTGATTATGATGATGATTATTATTGTTATTATTATTATTATTATTATTATTGGTGGTGGTGGTGGTGTTGCTCATATTGTATCATGATCATTATCTATGTCGATTCTTCTTCTTCTTCTTCTCCTCCTCCTCCTCCTCCTCCTCCTGCTCCTCCTCCTGCTCCTCCTCTTTCTTCTTCTTCTTCTTCTTCTTCTCCTCCTCCTCCTCCTTCTTCTTTTTCTTCTTCTTCTTCTTATAATCATCATCTTTATAATTTCTTCTTATTGTTCTTATTCCTTCTCCTCCCCTCCTCCTTCTCCTCCCCCTCTTCTTCCTCTTCCTCCTCCTCCTCCTCCTCCTCCTCCTCCTCCTCATCATCATCATCATCATCATCATCATCATCATCATCATCATCATCATCATCACCACCACCACCACCACCACCACCACCACCACCACCACCACCACCACCAAACCAAACAGTGCTGTCGCTTTCCATCTCTTCCCATATTCCTTCGTTATGGTAATCACAGTAGCTTTACGATGCCACAGAGGTGAACGATAACAAGTGACAAAAACGGTGTGAACGAACCATTCCACCAGCCTTATAGATGTTCAAAGGGTGTTTAATTATGGGAAACATGCTTTGTGTAATGAGGAAGTTGCCATTAAGGAGAGAGGTTTGTGGGGGGGTTGCAGTGGTGGCGGAAGATGTGGTTGGGGTTTATGGGGAATGTGGGGGTTGTGGTGGTGGTGGTGGTTGT
Organism: Coenobita brevimanus; assembly: GCF_032717465.1. Classification (NCBI taxonomy): domain Eukaryota; kingdom Metazoa; phylum Arthropoda; class Malacostraca; order Decapoda; family Coenobitidae; genus Coenobita; species Coenobita brevimanus. The sequence continues at coordinate 36,402,864 of NC_137056.1, forward strand.
GGTAAGGTGTGGTTGTTGGGGGAGATTTTGTGGAGGTTAGTCGAGATTGTGGTAAGGTTGGTTGTAGTAGCAGTGGTTGGTTCAGAATGTGGTGGTAGTGGTAGTTGGAGGTGGATGTGGTAGCGATGATTAGTGGAGGCTGTGATGGTGGGAACTGTGGTAGAGATGATTGTGGTAGTAGTGGTTGGTGAAGTGTGTGGTGGTGGTCGTGGTTGGTAGAGGTTGTGTGGTAGTGGTGGTTGTTGGTAGTGAAAGTGGTGATTTGGGTGGATTGAAAAAAAAAAAAAATCCAGGAAAATGACCGTGTAAAGCAGCAGTGGCAAAACACACACACACACACACACACACACACACACACACACACACACACACACACACACACACACACACACGCTTGAAAAATTTTTGTGTTGAACTTGATAAAGAATAATAAACAATAAATAAAGATAATAATCGTAGAATGCACTGAAAGGCGAAACATAGGTGGGTGAAAATAGCAGGTGGGTAGAATGCATACAAGGAAGTAAAAAAAACAATAAGTAAAGAAAAAAACTTATAAAAAGATGGTGGCAGGTTGATTGGTTACGAGGAGGGTGGGAGAGAGAAAGTCTGGGGGGGGGGGAGAGAGAATAGCAGATGGGTGAAGGAAGCTATGGAGAGGTAGGAAGAGGAAGGCTAAAGAGACGTAAGAAAATGTGAAAGTACCGAGAGAGAGAGAGAGAGAGAGAGAGAGAGAGAGAGAGGGAGGGAGGATGGTGCAGGTGCGTATACTGTGAGCCAGTCTCTATAATTTTAACCCCATTCATACCCCTTCTACCGCACCCTCCACCACACCCCACTCCACCCCCCTTACCTGCAGAGGCGTGTATCAACAGCAAGATTATACTGCCCATCTTCATTATCCTCTAACTTCATCTGGGGAGGTGGTGAGGTGTGGCTTTTGTAGGTCCTTTGCCGCTCACAAGACATCTCATCCACCTGCCCTCTCACCTGTATTTTATCTCATGGCGCCTCTCTGCTTCTTTTCAGCTTTCTTATTAACACTGTGAAGGCTGGCGCAGATTTGGCCGGATTTATGTCGATTGGGTTTTTCTGTGTGTGTGTGTGTGTGTGTGTGTGTGTGTGTGTGTGTGTGTGTGTGTGTGTGTGTGTTTTCTAGAGTCAGTGAATGAGCGAGTTCTATATTTGATATTTTTTTTTTGGTGTCTGTGGTGGGAATCGAACCAGTAGTGATGAGGATGCAAAAACTTGAGGCTGGGGTTCTCCTCCTCGACTGGTGCTCCTCCTTCTACCTTCCGAGGGTCGTCCTGCGTCTGGTGGCATCGCGGTTAGGACGCCCCGGTCGGAGTGACAGCCCTGCAGAAGTACGAAACTCAAGAGATGACTGAAGATTATTTTTTTTATCACACTGTCTTCGAGGGAGTATAGGCTGGCCACGTATCCTTAAAATGTACAGTTGGCATCAAGAGTCATGACTTTCTCTCCTCGGACTTTCGAATTTGATTGTACTGGCCCACTTTAGCCTAGCCTCAGCCCCCTGCCTTTTGTTCTATGTTGGGGCAGCGGGACCTCGCCTCCATCTGGCTTCTGTCACACTACCAGGTGAAATTGACACTAGTTCGCCAAATGGTGTGTGCTTTTAACTGCGTGGATTATTTGTGGTGAGGTGGGTGAGTGCTGTGAACATAAAAAGAAATATTGTGTTCAGAGTACGGATTATTTTCTGTGCCCATAAGTTCGTTGTAGTTGCGTAATAAAGGATGTCTTCCAAACGTACGTGTGCAGAAACGCGTAACTTTTTTTTTTAATATTTCTCTCTCTCTCTCTCTCTCTCTCTCTCTCTCTCTCGATTTATACACGAGTAGCAGAGAGAGAGAGAGAGAGAGGTTTGGATGTAGGTGGGGATAAAGGCTGTGGGTGTGGGTGGGTGTGGGCTAGTGTCACGGGCGGGTGCACCCATTAAATCCATTACACAGCGGGCCAGGTCGGGTAGGGTCGGGGCGGGACCTGGCTGGGGTAAAAAAAAAAAAGAAAAAAGAAAAAGAAAGAACGAAAAAGAAAACTGCAGCTTCTTGTGGCGATTGTAATTAAGGCCAGGTAATGATAGTACCCAGATTGCCTCGAAGGAAGAAGTATGGAGAGATCGTGAGGTTTTATCATTAACCAAACTGTTAATAGATGCCAGACTCGAAAATGGTAATTGGAGGGGGGGGGTTGGAGGTGGTGGTTGGAGGGGTTGGAGGTGGTGGTGGGAGGGGTTGTAGGTGGTGGTTGGAGGGGTTGGAGGTTGTGGCTGGAGGGGTTGTAGGTGGTGGCTGGAGGGGTTGTAGGTGGTGGCTGGAGGGGTTGTAGGTGGTGGTTGGAGGGGTTGTAGCTGGTGGTTGGAGGGGTTTGTGGGGGTGGTTGGAGGGGTTGTAAATTGGGGTACCTCTGCTCGTTAACCCTTTCTCTTCCAGAACTTCATTTACTGAAGTTCTCCCTACCATGAGACGATTTTATTCAGCTGGGGGAAAGCGTCTTGCAGTGAGAGGGGGTGGGGTTAACGAAGTCCATAGCAAACCCTTCCAGTTAAAGACAAAAATGAAGGTAAATGAATTCGTCAGGAGATACTGAATAAAATAACGCCCTCGGAATGAAGAGGTGGAAGTCCCCGAAGTGACGTCATAATGAGGTCAGGTGCTCGCTTCAGGTCAGGTGCGTTTGTTTACTCTCAGGTACGGGGTATGTAGTACAGGGGTCGTGGATGTGGCTTGTACGAGAGAGAGAGAGAGAGGTGGGGGGGGGATATTATGCTTGTGTGTGTATGTGTGTGTGTGTGTGTGTGTGTGTGTGTGTGTGTGTGTGTGTGTGTGTGTGTGTATGTGCATATGTGTTTATGAATTGATGTATGAATGTAAATGTGTGTGTGTGCATATGTAATTATGAATTGATGCATGAATGTAAATGTGTGTGTGTGTGTGTGTGTGTGTGTGTGTGTGTGTGTGTGAGAGAGAGAGAGAGAGAGAGAGAGAGACAGACAGACAGACAGATATACCCGTCAGGTTAATTGGCGGTGAGAGAAGCGTAGCGGAGGGCTCCCCCCCCCTCCATACATAGCAGGGGGGGGGAGGGAAAAAAACTGCACTTGCCACGTCATGCAAAAAAATGGTGGGTGGGTTGGTTAGTGCTGCCTCTACTGCCTCATCATTGTGTGTGTGTGTGTGTGTGTGTGTGTGTGTGTGTAATAGAGGTAGTAGTAGGACCATTAGGCGTGTTGCTGTGTACCCTTCTTTGTACCCCTTTGTAGCTTGTACCATCTGTGATATTCACACACCATCGTTGCAGCCATCTGTGCAATATCTGGCTCTTTCTTTACCACCTTCCATCAGTATGTCATTTTGCCATATCATCCACCAACACCACCTGCTATCACCCTCTGCCATCATCACCACTACCATCTGAGCAGCATAATCGTTTTTCACCATCTTCTGTACCCCGTCTCATCTCCTCACCACCATCATTTAAGCCATCTTCCATTCCTTATCATCACTACTAAAATTAAGACCATCACTACTAAAATTAAGACTGATCACCACTACCAACAGCTATACACTCACCATCATCACCCCCACCACTACCATCATCACAGCCATCACTTATCACCACCACCACTACTACCCATTATCACCACCACCAGCACGACTACTATCACCACCACTACTCATTATCACCATCACCACAACCACCACACCTACCACCACACCACGGCAGCGAAATGACTCAGCTGAAGTGATCCCTAATGAGACGATGGTGGCAGGTGATGGTGATTGGGTGGTGATGGTGCAGAAAGGGTGATGAATGGTGATGCTGCTGGTGATGAGAGCCGAACTGAAATGAGGAGGACGGAGAGAGAGAGAGAGAGGGGTTAAGAGGAATAATTTTAGACGTTTTACTATACACATCCCCTCTCCCCTCTACTCCCCTCATCCTTCCCCCTCTTCCTCTCCCCTACACTTCTCTTCCCCCTCATCCTTCACCCTTTCTCGTTCATCCTTCCATCCCTTCAGCCATCGTTAGACCTTCCTCCATACCTTCGCCCTCTCTTCTGTCTCTCCATTCTCCAGCTCTTTCCTTCCTCACTCCAACCTGATTTCCTCTTCACTCTCTTCTTTCTCTCCCCCCTCCCTCCGATTCATCCCCTCTTACTCCACTCCTCTCTCTCTCTCTCTCTCTGGCTTTTCTCTCCCTCTCCTTCTTTTTTCACTATTTTCCCTTCTTTTCCATTTTCTCCCCTCCTTTTTGTATCTTCTTTCCTGCTTTTTTTTTTTTCTGTTTGCATACCCCTTCTGCTTGTCCAGATTCTTCCTCCACACCTTCCTCTTCTCTCCTTCTCTCCCTCTCTTTCTCGTACCGCCTCTGTCTCTTCCACTTTACCAGTTTCTTCCTTGCTTCACCACCTCCCTCTTCCTCTCTTCCATATCCTTTCATTTTTATTTCCATTTCTATCTTCCTCTTTTTTATCCTCCTCCCTCTTTCCTCCCTATCCCTCTACTTTCCTCCCTCTTTTGCCTCCCCCCCACCAGTTTCCTCCGTCCCCCACGCTGCTGTCTTTCCTCTTTTCCATTCCCTACTCCATTTCCCTCTTTCTTTTCCACTTTCCCATACTCTACCCCCTCTCCTGTCTTCCCTCTCCAGTCTCCTCCCTCTTTTCTGTTACTTCCTTCTGTTTCTTCCGTCTCTTTCATTCCTACCCTTTTCATTCCCTCTCTCTATCATTTTCCCTTCCTCTTTTTCCTTCCCTTTCTCGTGTTCCTCCCCAGTTTCTCTCCCTCTCTCTCATTTCTTTTCATTTTCCCTCCCCTCCCTCCCTGTCTTCCTCCCTCCCTATCCTTTTCCTTCCCTCACTTTCATTCCTCCCCATTTCCCTCCCTTTCTTTCACATTCCTTCCCTTCTTTTTCCTCCATCTTTTCTCCCCCAACACTCCCCACTTCCTTCCCTCCCTCTCCCCGCCCCCCCCAACTTCCTCTCGTACATATCAATCTCTATTTTTTTCAACATCAACATTTTCCCTTCTTTTTCTTTTTTTTTTTATCGTGGAAATTTCCCATCTCTTGCCACCACCATTGTATTCCTCTTTGTTTACCTTTATTGCTTTTATTATTATTATTATTATCATTATTATTATTATTATTATTATTATTATTATTATTATTATTACAACCACCACCACTACATTTGTTACTATTACCATATTATTATTATTATTATTATTATTATTATTATTATTATTATTATTACAACCACCACCACTACATTTGTTACTATTACCATATTATTATTATTATTATTATTATTATTATTATTACAACCACCACCACTACATTTGTTACTATTACCATATTATTATTATTATTATTATTATTATTATTACAACCACCACCACTACATTTGTTACTATTACCATATTATTATTATTATTATTATTATTATTATTATTATTATTAGAAGTATATATGTTTATCCTCCTCGCCATTTTTCCGTCTCATCGTTCTCCAAGACATCTCAAGACAATTTTTTTTTCTTCATTTTTTCTTGTGTCTAAAAATAAATCCTCGTGGTGTTATTGCAGCCTGTGATTTCTTCTTGTCCTGCGACGTGACTCTCTCTCTCTCTCTCTCTCTCTCTCTCTCTCTCTCTCATTTTTGCGCTTCTGAATGTTCGTTTATGGGTGAGAGAATGTGTGTGTGTGTGTGTGTGTGTGTGTGTGTGTGTGTGTGTGTGTGCCAATATATATGCATTACCGTATAAACATGTATAGTTTTATGTTTTCGTGTTAAAATACTGAATTAACTACATCGTCATTATTAACACTAAAATTTCTTATAATTACTTTCATTACTGTGACTGCTGTTGTGTATATAATATTTTTATTCGTAGACCCTATTATGATGCGCTGTTATTATTATTATTATTATTATTATTATTAATATATCATCATCATCGCCACCACCACCACCATCATTATCATCATCGTCATAACCATCATCATCATCATCATCATCAAGAAATCGAACTGGCTGGATGAATTTTAAACAATTGAAAACCCCTGTGTGATGGGTAACTGTGAAGCTACGTGTGGACAGGTGTGCGTATCAGGTGGAGTGGGGATTCCGTGGGCTTGAATTGGGAATGAATGAGTATGTGGCCCACGGCATTCGGTATTTTGCTGATTAGTTTTCACTTTTTTTTTTTTCTTTCATTGCTCTCTAGACCTTACCTCCCCCCCTCCCCCCCCGGCTGGAGGGAAAGAGCAGGATGATGATGATGATGATGATGGTTATTATTATTACTACTACTACTACATCTACTACTACTACTACTACTGCTACTACTACTGTTATTATTATTATTATCATCATCACCATCATCATCATTATCATCACAATTTTTCTTCCTTTTTATTATCATTATTCTTCATTTCTTCCCACACCCCGTTTATCACATCATTATTATTATTATTACTATTTTCGTCTCCATCCCCCACTATTTTTATCGCCCTATTTTTTTCATTTGTTTTTTGTAACCTTGCCTGCTGTGTACACGCTTCCGGTTCACATATGTGCGTTTTTTGTTGTGTACGTTTCCCGTTATTATATATCTGGGTAGAGCTGGCTTTGTGTGTTCATTCTCTCTCTCTCTCTCTCTCTCTCTCTCTCTCTCTCTCTCTCTCTAGTGTTTATCTGGTCTTTCTTTTTTGTTTTTTTTTCTTTTTTATGTTTGGTTGGACTTCCCTCCTTCCGCTTTCTGTTTGTTCTTTGTTTTTTGCCCTCTCTCTTTTCCTTCGCTTTTTATCTCTGTCTCTACTTTTCTCTCTCCCTCTCTCTTATACCCCTGACTGCTCCTGTGCTTGCTTGCCCTGTCTCACGAGGTTAATTCTCTCTCTCTCTCTCTCTCTCTCTCTCTCTCTCTCTCTCTCTCTCTCCCTTGCCTTCCTTCTCAGTTTCTCTTCCATTTCTCCTTCTTCCTTATTCTTCATTCCTCCAAATTCTCTCTTTCTCTCTCTCTCTCTCTCTCTCTCTCTCTCTCTCTCTCTCTCTCTCTCTCTCTCTTCCCTCCGTCTTCCCTTCACCTTCTTCCATTCCTCTTTCTTCCAAATTCTCTCTCTCTCTCTCTCTCTTCCCTCTTTTTTTCTCTTCTCTCTTTCCTCTCCACCAACTCCATATTTTTTTCCTTCACTCCACAGGGATAGCTTTATGGGAATTTTCTCCTTTTTTTCCCCTTCTGTTTTTTCCCCAAGTAAAGGGGAGGTGGGGGAGGGGGTGGGGGGTGATGGGGGTGAGGGTGAGGGGGGCAGGGGGTCGACCATTCCTCAGTGTTGCCCTCTTGTAGGGTTGGGAATTTTTCATGTCTAATTTTTTTTTTTGTCTTGAGAAAAAAAATATATATATGTAGTATCTTATATAAGGTCAGTGTTTTTGTTTTTATGTGTGTGTGTGCGTTAATTTTCTTCGTGTGCTTGTGTTTTTCTTTGTCTGTGTGCGTTTTTGTGTGTGTGTTTTTCTGTGCGTGTTGGTGTGTGTGTGTGTGTTTTTTTTTGCGAGTCTTGTGTTCTCCAAATTTCGTGGATACACTCATGGGATGTTATTGCAACTGTGTGTGTGTGTGTGTGTATGTGTGTAATAAGTGTACTGTACAGTAATGTAATGTGGAAGTGAAAGTACGTTAAATTAATGAAAGTATTATCACTATGTAAAAGCTAGATAACTAGGCACACACACACACACACACACACACACACACACACACACACACACACACACACACACACACACACACACACACACACACACACACACACACACTGAGAGAGAGAGAGAGAGAGAGAGAGAGAGAGAGAGAGAGAGAGAGAGAGAGAGAGAGAGAGAGAGAGAGAACAGATAGGCCTACATATACTCAGAAAAAAAGAGGTGAATACCCACACAAACATACTTACACATATACATACATCCATAAAACACACACGCACACAAACTTACGTACAAAAATAGATTCACACATACTACACATACGACAAAAAAGAAACACACACACACACACACACACACACACACACACACACACACACACACACACACACACACACACACACACACACACACACTAACAGACACAAAAAAACACCAAAAAACGAGCAGTTAAGCTTGTTTTTTTGTCCGATCATAACTCACTCACAATTTATGTCGCTCCCCTGCCATAAATTAAAGAAGAATTAATTAAGTACAGGCAGTGCTGGTGTTTGGTCCCTGGTATTGGGGGGAGGGGGGAGATATTGGTGGGGGTGGTTATTGGGGTGATGGTGGGGAAAGGCTGTGAAGGTATTGGTGGGGATGCTTGGAAATTGATGGTGGTGGTGGCCGTGGTGGTGATAGGTATTGATGTGATGGTGGTGTTGGTGGTGATGGTATTGATTCTGGTTTTGGTCTTGGTGGTGATGGGTATTAAGGAGTTGTGAGTACTGGTGGAGATGGTAAAGGTAGTGGTAGTTAAGGAAGTATTGGTGTTAAGTGGTGGGGGTGATACTGGTGGGAGTATTGGTGCTGGTGGAGGGGTTGGTGTGTGATTGGTGTGATTGGTTGCTAAGATGATGATGGTAAAAAACGTTGCCAGTGAATTCCAGCCGTAACATCTAGTGTACCTGTCTCCTATCCCTAGTTATTAAGCATCCATTTATTGCACATTTATCGCCATGACTTTCCTTCTATATCCTATCCTCCTTGTCCACATATATTCCCATCTTCATACCTCGTTTCCTCTGTCATCACCCACCCATCCTTTTTTCACTATCCTCTCTTGTCTCCACTGTAGCTGTCCCTCATCCACTTATTCCACATCCCTTCCCACCTCACCAAGTTCTATTTAGTATCCTCGTCTGTCTTTAGTTAATTTATCCTTTATCCATTTATTTCAGTTATATATCGCCACCCATCTCGTGTTTAGTGGTCTCTGTATGTTTAATCCTCATCCATATATTCCCCATTATTTTTCACCCACTTCTCACCCGCCAGCCGTGTCCCCCTACCCATCACCACCCTCCCATTAACTCTTCCCTCCCATTCCCTGTTACATCTGCCACACCCACGCCACCCCTTCCCACATCAACATCCCATTCACCCCATCCCATAATTCACCACACTACCCACCCTCCTCGCTACATCAGCCAACCTTCCACCTTCCTTCTTTCCTCTCATATGTCTTTCTCATTTATTCATTCATTCATTCTATCATCTCAGCATCCGATTCACTGCCTCATATTTCACCATTCCACTCTACTCACTCTTTTAGAATCTACTATCACTCTACTTTCTACTCCTTTCAGTTGCACTGCTCCATTCATCCTGTTACCACTCCTTACAAAATCAGTATTCACTCACTTCCTTTATGCAGTTCATCCACTTCGTTCTTCACTCCCACAATCACTCCTTTCTAATTCAACATTCACTCCATCCCACATCCCACCCACCCAGGCCTCACATTTCATCACATTTCCATCACTCATCCCCCTTTGTATCCTCGTCCTTCACTCCCTCCTTCATCACTCCTTCACCCATTTACTCCATCCCATATCTTGCTCACTCATTACTCTCTCAACCATCTTGCCATCTCACTCGTTTCTTGACTCTCTGTATGTTTCTTCTCTTCATCACCTCTTACAGCGTTCAGTCACTCGTTCAATACATTATCCACTCACTCTTCTCATTTTCAGCCAGTCTTCTCTCATGCTTCGGTCCTTCCTGTGTCTTCCTCCCCCACTCACTCATTCATCTCTCTATCGCTCCTTCTTCAGCAGCTCCTTCTCCCTCTCCTCCACCTCTTCCTCCTCCTCCTGCACCTCCTTATTCATCCCTCCATCACCCCCTCCACCAAGTAGTCTTCCTAACTCATGCTCCCTCTCTCTCACCCCCTCTCCACTCACTCTCTCATTCTTTTCCCTCCCCCCCCACCCACCCAGCCACCCACTCCTCCCCGCCCCTCTTTCTCACCCACCCCCTATTGTCTTCCTTCTCTCGCAATCTCTTCCCTCCCCCTCCTCCCTCCTCCCAGTCTCTCCCTGAAATCTGCCAGTTCCCCCTCCCCTTGACATCCTGCCTTTCCCCTCCCACCCACAAGCCACTAAAACCCCCTTTCCCCCTTCCTACCCCCTCTTCCCCCTCTCCACTACCATTGCCCTTCCTTCCAGTTCCTTCCCCTTCTCCTCCTCCGTTCCTCTTCTTCCGCCTTTCCTCCTACTGTACTTCATATCTTCCTTCCATCCACCACAACCTTCACTCCCTAGCCTCCCCATCCCCTCTCTCCTCCCCTTCCCTTCTCCCTTTCCTCTCCTCCCCTTCCCTTCTCCCCTTCCCCTCTCCCCGTCCCCTCCCCTTCTCTTTCCTCCCCCACGTCACCGCCGCGTCAATATTTTAACTCCCCGTTTTTTCCTCCCCGAATTTTTTTTTTTTTCTTTCCTTCCTTCTCTTTCTCCTGCGAGTTCCAGGGCCTCTCATTTTTTTATAACACTTTTCTTATCAACATTTTTTCTGGCCATTTTTTCCCTCCTGATTCCTTTGTCTGAGTGCTGGGGGGGAGGGAGGAAGGAGGGGAGGGGCCTTGTGTTTTTTTTTTTTACGGTAGACCTTTTTTACGAGAGAGTTTTGGGAGGTGTTTTTGTGACTGGGTGCGCGAGCTGGTGTGTGTGTGTGTGTGTGTGTGTGTGTGTGTGTGTGTGTGTGTGTGTGTGTGTGTGTGTGTGTGTGTGTGTGTAAGGGGGCATGTGGGGAGGGGGTCGGATGATTGTGTTTGGTCGAGTAGGTTTAGTGTGTGTGTGTGTGTGTGTGTGTGTGTGTGTGTGTGTAAAGAGACGGGGAATAGGAAAAATGTGTAGAGGGAGTTAGGTGTGTTGGTGTAGATGGATGGATGAGTGTATTTGGGGAGAAATATGTGGGGTAGGTGTGGGAGGGTGTAGTAGGAATATGTGGAGAAGAGGCTGTGTGTGTGTGTGTGTGTGTGTGTGTGTGTGTGTGTGTGTGTGTGTGTGTGTGTGTGTGTTTGGCTTCCCGTCAACAGGTACAAAAGTGTTAGAGATAATCTTATATAACCCTTGGAGCCTCTTCTCCTCTTTCTCTCTCTTCCTCTCCTCTTCCTATTATCCTATTCCTCTTCCTTTCCTCCTCCTCTTCCTCCCCCTTCCCCTCCCTCTTCTTAATCTTCTTTTGATCCTCCTCCCCCTCCTCCTCCAATTTGATTCGTATTTTCTTTTCGTCTTTGTCCTCTCGTTATCATCATCATCATCCAGTGCAATATTCATCTCTTGTTCATCATCAGAATCATCACTATCCTTCCCTTGCCCCTGCTCATCCTCCTACGCTACCTCCTCCCCCTCCCCCTCGTTATCATCATCATCATCATCATTATCGCTATCATGAGCAACGTTTCTCTGATCGTCATCATTATCATCATCAGTCTCCTCCTCCTCCTCCTCTCCCCCCCGTCATCATCATTATCTTTTTCCAGGTATTTTTTTTTTACTCTCTTTCATCCTCCTCCTCCTCGCTCACTTCATATTCCCCTCCTTCTGTTGTGTTTCATCCTGTCTTTTCCTTCTTACCTCCAGGATCTTGCTCGTATCCCTCCCCTTCCTTCTCCCTCCCCCCTTCCCCCTCCCAATTCTCCCCCTCCCTCTCCCCCTCCCGCTCTTGCATTTCCTGGTATTTCTTCTTGATTTTTCATCCTCTTACTCTTCCGTCATTTTTCAACACTTGTGAAATTATAAAACTTTCTTCTTTCCTTCTCTCTCTGCGTCTCCTCTCAGTTTTTTTCTTCCTTCATTTCCCCTTCTTTCACATTCGTCCTTTATTCCTTGTGTTTATTTTTCCTTACCATGTTTTATTCTTCACTCTTATCTTGTTTTTATTATTCTCTCTTTTGACATCGCATCCTTCATTTTTTTCTTTTTCTTCTCTTTCTTTTTTTTATTTTTACTTGTTTGTTCCTTCATCTTGTCATTCCCGGAGTTACGTATTTCTCTTTTGCTTTCTTCTTCGTCACTGTTTTCCTGTTCATTCATTTTCCGTTTCGTTTTATATCATTTTCTTTTTTTGTCTTTCCTACATTGACCTCACTCTTTTGTTTTCTTGTTCGTCGCCCTGTTTTCTTACTGCACTATTTGTCTTTCTCCGTTTTGCCGTCTCATTGTCTGTCTTTCTCCTGTTTTTGCATCTGTCTCGCTCGCTTTTCCTGGCTCACTCTTCAGTTTTCATCATTCGTTGTCTTTTTCCATCTTGTAGTCATTGTTTTGCTAGTTTTCTTCTTGTTCTTCTGCTTCTTCTTCCTCTTCTTCGTCTTCTTCTTCTTCTTCTTCTTCTTCTTCCTCTTCTTTCTTCTTCTTCATCTTCTTCCTTTTGTTTCTTCTTCATCTGTCATTTTCGCCCTCTTCTTCATTGTCACCTTCTTCCTTTAGCGTATTGGCCTCTCCTCCTCCTCCTCCTCCTGACGTCTCTCTTATCGCCCAGTTTTCCCCTCCCTCCGTTTTTCCCCTCCTCCCCCTCTTTTCTCCCCCAACATTTTTCCCCGCATCAACTTTTCTCCCCCACGTCGTATCGTATCATAAATTTCTCCCCTCCCCCCTCTTTCTCCCCCACCTCCCCTCCCCCTCCCCCTCCTCCCCCTTGAAGAGATGTTTGGGAGTAAAGGCGTTTTTTTTTTTTCTTATACTTGTGTTATTTGTTTTTCTTGTTTTTCATGATTGTTTTTTTGGGTTACTGGTGATGTACTGTTTTTTTTTTTTCTTACGCTTGGTGGTTCGTCTTCATTGAGTTGTTTTTGTTGTTTTTTTGTTGTTTTGCTGGGAATGGGGATTAATTTTTTCTTTTTTTAGTTCCGTGATCATTATTATTATTGTTATTATTATTATTATTATTAGTAGTAGTAGTAGTAGTAGTAGTAGTGTAGTAGTTGTTGTTGTTGTTGTTGTAAGTGTTGTTGTTGTTGGTGGTGGTGGTGGTGGTAGTAGTAGTAGTAGTAATAGTGGTGATGGTTGTAGTAGTAGCAATAGTAGTAGTCCTAGTAATAGCATTGTTGTTGTTTTCTTGGTATCATGCTTAGGTTTCCCAGTTCAAAACAGATCACAAGATTCATGGTAGAAATGGAGTAGGGAAGTCTGCTAGTGAGAGGAGAGACGAGGGAGTTCCAGTAGAAGGGTTATGTAGAAAGAGTGGACAGAAGCAGCGACGAATGCAAAGACTATGTGAAGGAGTTTGAAGGAAGGAAGGAGGAGGCGAGCAAGGAGAAGTGTAAGGAAGTGCATGTGGAAGTTGAGGAAGTTAAAGACTAAATCAGAAATCGAAGTGGATGAGTGAAGTACTGATATGTCTTGAGGTGGAGCTGAAAATGAATATGCAACTAAAAAGAATGTGTGGATTTTATTTTTTTCAATACGGAGCCAAAATTTTCGAAGGCCTAGGTATTGCGTGCATGATTGAGGAGCAGATTTCTCTGGGTATACCGCTTTATTATATACCTATTTTTATGGTGGCTTATTTCTTGTGTGAGGGTCTTGCCTTACCCCATCACGTAAAAAAGAATTTGGGTTTGGATGGTGGTGGTGGTGGTGATGATGATGATGGTGATGTTGAGGAAGATGATGCTGGTTATTATTATTATTATTATTATTATTATTATTATTATTAAAAGTGGAAAGGGTTGATGTAGAGACAGCAGGGTCCATATAATATTGAATTAGTGTCAGATAGAAATTAATGAAGGAGTTTAATGAATATAAACGAGTGAGGAAGACGTGGAAAGGGAGAGAGAAAGGGAAGGAGAGAAACAAAGGGGAGAGGAGGAAAAAGAGAAGAGTCAGAGGTGGAAGGATGAAAACCAGGAAGAAATGTAAGAAGAGAGGAGAGGAAGAGTCGAATGAATAGGCGTGAGTATGGAAGATGGAGAGAGAGAGAGAGAGAGAGAGAGAGAGAGTAGGAAAAAACGAGAGAGGCAGGAGAAAAAAAAAAAGATTGAAAAAATGTATTACCTGACCATCTGTTGGGATGACAGGCGTCTGACCAACACACACACACACACACACACACACACACACACACACACACACACACACACACAACAATACTGTAAAATATATCGCACACACACCACTTTACACATACACCTGTACACGGATTTGGTGCACATGCAGACTCATAAACGTACATAACAGGAGAGCACAGGGAGGTACACATAAAGTAAGAGGGTAAGGAGTGACACGGAAGCACACGCACACGCACGCACGCACACACATGTAAAAGCACTCATGCATACATTATACCCTTTGGAGGCACGCACACACATGCACCCGCCTTACAGGAACCCACACATACACACACACACATTCGCATTAAAACTCCCTCTTATACACACGCACGCAACCACTGGTGTGCATGTACGGTAACACACACACACACACACACACACACACACACACACACACACACATCGGTGTACTTTGCCTCAGTTGGTCCACATATGAGCTTATTCACACACACACACACACACACACACACACACACACACACACACACACACACACACTAATATTCTGACATTTATTTATCCATTACTGTCTCACTCTTCTTGCTGTGAGTGTCTGTGTATTATTTATTTTACGTCATATAGCGTTTTTACAGACAAGACCTCTCTCTCTCTCTCTCTCTCTCTCTCTCTCTCTCTCTCTCTCTCTCTCTCTCTCTCTCTCTCTCGCTGTAGCTGTGTTGTCAGGTAATTAATTGTGTTTTCTTTGTCTTACAGGTATGTATTGGTGCTGTTTGCCCACACCTGTGTTGATGGAAAGGTAAAGTAGGAGGGTGGTCCCCCTATCTCTCTCTCTCTCTCTCTCTCTCTCTCTCTCTCTCTCAACCATGCACAACGCCCCCCCCCCTCCCAATTACATCTGATACCCAACCAGGATATATACACATTCGCCACTTTTATGCCAATAGAACCGACCTTTTTTCAATTTCAATATTACTGCCAGCGATCTCATTTTTATCCATGGCGATTTTTTTTTCCACCGGCCAAATTATATCGTTTGGGATTATAAAGCAATATTTTTTTTTCGGCATTTTTTTTTATTTTTGAGATTTTTTTTTTTTAATGCTTCGAGCGCCGAGTTATTTGACTGGTGATGGATTTTTTTGAGTGTTGGATGTTTTGTTAATTGACTGCACAGGGGGGTGATGGGGGTGATGGGGAGGGGTGTACGGCTTTTGATGGGTTGATTTGTGTAGGAGAGGACTGACTGAAAGTGGGGGAGGGGAGTGGGTTGGGGAGATGGCGGAAGGGGTAGGGGAGTGTGGGCGGGAGAAAGGGATGAGGCAGGACGGAGGAGGGGGGGTGCTGAAGGAGACTACTGGATTGGGGGAGAGGCAAGGAGGGATTGAGGGGGAGGAAGGGGAAAGGGAAGGCGGATGTGAGGATGGGAAGAGGTAGGATGGAGGATGAAGAGGGGGATGGTGAGGGAGACTGAAGGTTAAGGGGACGGGAAAGGAAGAGGTGAGAGGGGAGGAGAAGGTGAAGGAGAGTGGAGGATAGGGGAAAATTGAAGGGTTAGGGTGGGGAAGGAACATATAGAGGGTTGAGGGTGGTGGAGAGGGCGAAGAGGAAGGTGGGAAGGTGAGGGGAAAGAAAAGAGGTAGTGGAAAAGAGGGGAAATCATGGAAGGGGAGGGGGAAGCTGCAATAGAGGAAGGGGATGTCGAGGGTAGAGGAGGGGGGGAGTTGTCCGGGTTTGATTGATAGATGACGAGGGTGAAAGAGAGAATGCGAGGAATGGAAGGGGAAGGGGAAGGGAGAGGGGGAGGAGAAAGGAGTCTGGGGGTGATGGAAGAGGCTAAGAGGTGAAGAGTGAACCTGGTGAAAGAGAGTGAATGTTAGGTAATAGTGTGATGGGAGAAAAAGGGTGATGGGTACTGAAGAAGAGTGAGGGGTTGTGGAGAAGAATGAGAGTATAAAAAGAGTGATGGGCAATGAAAAGGAATGAGATTAGCCTAGTAAAGGAATGTTAACTGACCGGCATGAGAGAGGAGAAAGAATGATTCGACGAGAGAAGGAGGCTGAGGAAGAGAATAATGAGAAGGGTTAGGGGTAGTCAAGGAGAGTAAAGATTAGCTTGATTAGTATGATGGAGGGAAAAGAGATAATTCTAAAGCTGAGAGAGAGAGAGAGAGAGAGAGAGAGTGAGGGAAAGAGAGAGAGAGAGGGAGGGAGAGAGAGAGAGGGGTGGGTTGTCCTCTTCTGTGGCATCCCCAGAGAGAGTTCAAGAAAGTGGCGTGTAAGTCCATTGCCTGAGGACCTTCCATGCATCCACGTCTGCCCTGATGCACTGGCTGGCTAATCACACAGCGCGGTAAATGGCGGTTAATCCAAATAATGGCGGTGGATGATGATGGTGGTAAATGGTAGGCGGGCTTCTGCTTATAATAAATGGAGAGAGAGAGAGAGAGAGAGAGAGAGAGAGAGAGAGACGTAGACTGGTAGGTAGAAGTGGAGTTGCATTCGTAGAACATCTTATTCAGAGAGAGAGAGAGAGAATCTTAACCCCTTCACCCCGAGATCGTAGTATTTTTTTCTTGTTTTCTCCAGGCAGTTTTCTTACAGGAGGCTCCGTAACGCATCCTCCTTAGCGATTTATTTTCCAAACTCCACATTAATATCCCCTGGTTTGCTTCTTGTGTCTTTTCAATATCGACATAGATCGCATGAATAACACATACCGTAACGGAGCAGAGTCAGAAATAAATCGGTAAGAAGGAGGTGTTACTAAGCTTCCTAACTTTACTATAAGGAACTCTTTCTTAAGCAAAATAAACAAATAAACAAATACACCGTCGTAGTGAAGGGAAATAAGCATTTTTGATGAAGTGTTCGCGAAGATGAGAAATACGAGATCGTGAATTACTGTGTTTGGCCGCATTTTTCACGTAATTCATTGACTCTGGTTCGGTTATTCAGGGTATGGTAGGTGTATGGGTGTAGGGGAGGGTGTAGACAAGGGATAGTGTTCAGTACAGTGTTTTTTTTTTTTTTCATTGGTATATACAGACGCGTGGAGGTAAAACACACACACACACACACACACACACACACACACACACACACACACACACACACACACACACACACACACACACACACACACACACACACACACACACACACACACGTCACCGGACTGAATGGGTTAGGTTCAAGAAATTATACGAATGTGGCCGCAGGACTGATGCAAAAACTGGTGATAATACTGAGGCTGGTGCTCTCTCTCTCTCTCTCTCTCTCATGTGGGATCCAAACCTTCTTACAGTATAAAGAAAGGATCCAAATACTCTCTTCATCCATCTATACATCTTGAACCTCTATACTGAACGTCTTCCTTGTTGCTTATTCTTGCTGCCTCAATTTCTTTTTCAGTCCCAGAGGAGACCTGTTGTTTTAAAATAGTTAATGAAGGCAATTACTAGCTCCTCCAGGTGGTTGAATATTATCTCTCAAAGTAGGTGTAGTTATGGGATCATTGGAAATTAAATGAGATGTGTTTTGTTATTGATATGAAAAAGAAAATTTCCATAAACACGTCTCTATAGGACTCTTGTTTTTGGTAATACTTGTGTTGGGTCTTGTTTTTCTGTCTTTAATATTGTCTTGTTTGGTTTTGAAGTGTCTGTGGCCTTGTGAGTGCAAGTGAAGTTATCGACAACCGTGTGTGTGTGTGTGTGTGTGTGTGTGTGTATTTTAATTTATCATGGCCTAGAGCTTACAGCTTTATTAGTCCATGTTTTTCATCAGCCTACACACACACACACACACACACACACACACACACACACACACACACACACACACACACACACACACACACACACACACACACACACACACACACACACACACACACACACACACACACACACACACACACACACACACACACACACAGAAGCAAACGGAATCAGGGGGAGGCGATACGAAAAAAAGTGAGCGTAGTTGCGGGTCATGTCTAAGTGTAGTGTAGTGCAGTGCATCGCCTCAGGAAAACTCAGGCAGACTCACTGTTATCTTCACGTAGAGGACGCCACTTTCCCACGCCGCAACGAAAGCCAGGTCGCTCGTCTCCTCCCCCGCACCTCCTCGCCCTAACATCTCCCCACCCCCTTCTCGTGCCCCCTCCTACCCAGTCCCCTCCTCTTCTCTTGCTTCCTTCTTCTTTTCCATCTCTGGCTTCCATCCTGTCCCCCACCTTCCCCTTCCCCCACCTTCCGTTGCCACCCTCCCCCTCTTCTCTTGCCCCCTCCTCCGTCATCTCTCCCCCCCCTCCTTCCCCCATGTCTTACTCAGCCCCCCATTCCATATCCAGCCACCTTCCCTGGTCTCTTCCTTCATCCCATTTCTTACTCGTTCATCTACTTCTTTCCCTCCCTCCTCCACTCTTCTCTTGCCTCCCCCCCCCCCTCCGCCTCATCATCTCCACCCGTCACCCCAGTTTTTTTTACTAACTCCTAACTTCATCACCACCCACTCCCTCCATTATCATCTACTTTGCAAGAGATTTGATTAAATTTCTTTGGTTTTACGCTGTTAAATAATGGCCACCCCAGGACGGAGCTGCGGCCGCCTCACCTCCTCATACCCTTACCTTTTGTGGCTAATATTGGCAGAATGTACAGGTAGATAATGAGAAAGAAAGAGAGAGAGAGAGGCTTCTGTGTTTTTTGTAATAATGAAGTGTGTGTGTGTGTGTGTGTGTGTGTGTGTGTGTGTGTGTGTGTGTGTGTGTGTGTGTGTGTGTGTGCGCCTCCGACCAAAGATAATACCTAGGTGGGAGTATGTGGAAAGGTATAGAGTGCAGAGGTGAGATATACCAGGTGTAGCAGGTCACACCCACACCCTCCAACTCGCACCTCCATCCCTCATACATCTTACACCTTCCCTCACATATCTCACCGTCACACACTCCTCCTGTCTCACACTTTCTCCTTCACTCACTATTCACACCTTCCCTCACACTTGCCTCCCTCACCCCATTCAAGATTAAGTCACAGTATCAATGTATCTGGCCTTGAGGTGTATGCAAGTCCAGGGATTGGCAGGCGAGGGTGTAGTGGGGGTGGGGGTTGTGGGTGCAGTGGGGGTGGAGGGTTGTGGATGTAGTGGGGTGGTTGTGGGTGCAAGTAGAGGGTGTGGGGTGAGAGTTTGGCGTTGTATGTGCCGGTAGTGAGGCTGAGGCTGTAGTAGAAATGTTGAATGAGGCGATGGGGGCAGTGAGGAATTGTAAGTACTGTATGGGTGGTGTAATGGGGATGGATTGTCGTCGTGAGGGGTGGATTGTGGGGTGGTGGTTGTGGTTCTGATGTGTGGGTATGAGTGGTGTTGTCACGTTGGAATGGAGAGGGATGGTGTAGAGAGGATGGAGTGCAGATGGGGCGCTGTGTGGTACGGAGCGTGGAAAGGTGTAGGATATGGTGTGGCAGATGCAGGTGGTGGTGTGTGGTGAGGGGGAGAATGCAACATGGTGTTGGGGTCAGTGGTAGTGAGGGATGGTGGTGGTGTTGAGTGTAGTGGATTTGTGGGGTATTGGAGGGGGGTGGGTAAGGGATGATGGGATGGTGTGATGGGGTGTCGATGGAGAGGGGTGCTGTGGGGTGGAGTGGGTAGTTTAGGATATTGGGGGAATGGGGGGGGGGGAGCCGTTCAGTGACACCTGTACTTAGACTGACGTGGCCTCTTTCTAACCAGTTTACATTATCCAGGTGTCGGGCTAATAATCTCCTGTGGATCTTTGCATAATACGTGAATGCAGGTGTGGTTATTCACTGGACGCGTTTTTGATAGTTCCCCCACACTTCTTGCTTCCCTTGTGTCTGGATCCTGTCTAACCCAGTCTGGAAATAAGGATCAGGATGAGAAACTTGAACGGTGTTATTTGTGCGATCGCTGTTGATATATAAAAATACTTCACCAGCCTGGAAGAGACTAATTTGGTGTAAGAAGCAAAATATATTGGTAGGGGAAGAGGCGCTTGGGAACCACCATAGTCGACGAGGATACATAGCCTAGCACACTCCCGGATCCCCTCACCTACATAGCCTAGCACACTCCCGGATCCCCTCACCTACATAGCCTAGCACACTCCCGGATCCCCTCACCTACATAGCCTAGCACACTCCCGGATCCCTCACCTACATAGCCTAGCACACTCCTGGATCCCTCACCTACATAGCTTAGCACGGTCCTGGATCATGGCCTCCCTCTCGAGCATACGACTATTTTCCAGACGCTATTTATGATGGATATATTTGAAGCTGGTCTGAATCTATATAATTTTCATAAACTTACCCTGAACCAGTGTACACTTAGTAAGAAAACAAAGCAAAAAGTGGCCGAAGTCTGTTCACGGTGGTTGAAGAAAGTAGCACACACACACACACACACACACACACACACACACACACACACCACACACACACACACACACACACACACACACACACACACACACACACACACACACACACACACACACACACACACACACACACACACACACACACACACACACACACACAGTTTACAATCTACGCGACATGCCTAGTAATAAGTCCAGTCATTTTTCACGGCCCAATGTCAGGCATAATATTTACTTTAAAATTCTATTAATATAAACTTTAGCATTACCCCAGGAGCCAATTTCATATAATAATAGTCAGGGGTGTAGGTGGAGGGGGTTTATGCAAATTGGGTAAGGGGGGGAAGGGAGCTAGAGGGAGAAAAGGAGAGGGGGTAAGGGGCGCTTGGAAAGGAGGGAGGAGCGCCCGGTGAGGTGCTGGGGAAGCCGGTGGTGTAGTGGTTAGCATATTCAGTCCACAGCTGGATAAACCGGAGTTCGATTCCGCGCCGGTCAGACTCTTAGGCGAAGGTTGTTTCCCCTATGTCCCTCTCCACCCGGCAGTGCAGTTAGGGACCTAGATTTAACTTCGATTGTTGCCTGTCGTATTCAGAGGGAAAATTTTTAACTCAGCCAGAATGAATTGCCAATCGTAATGGTCCTCGCGTCGTCGATAGGCAGAATTGAAGCCGCCGCCTTTACTTCATTCAGGATAGTCGGGCCCCCGGGATGAGGCAGGGATAGGCAGGGTGAAACCAAGGCAAGGTAACAGGTGGGATGGACATTAGGATGAGGCAGGGTGAAGGCAGACGGAGACTATGTGAGCAGAGTGGGCGAGGCAGGGTGAAGGCAGACAGACAGGGCGAGGTAGATGTTGCGGGGGCGAGGCAAGGTAAGGCAATATGAGACAGGGTTAGGCAGGAACAAGGCAGGGGGTAGACGGAGACAGGGTTAGGCAAGGGGAAGAGGCAGACAGGGTTAGGCAGGAACTAGACAGGGTGAGGTGAGGTGGGAGAGCCTGACAACTAGTTCTCCTCGTCTCAAGGTGCTGTTTATCCCTCCACAGCCTTTTTATGCAACCACTTTTTTTCTCGCATCCTCCTCTCACTGGTTGGTATCAATATCCAGCCAGCCTCGTTAACCGCAAGATGTGTTCGTTCATCATTTGCCCTTAGGTTGTGGTCTTCAATTGCGTTCTTTTATCCCGTGCAATTTGTGGTGGCGAGAGGGGGGTGCTTTGTATGTCAGGGGAAGTGTTGATTATAGTTTAGTGTCCCAGAGGAGTGGTCAAGGAGGGGGGTTATGTAGCGATGGATGGATGGATAGATGGATGGAAGGAAGGAAGGAAGGAAGGAGGGAGAGAGTTGGGTAGAGAGACAAGGGGGTTGAATGATAGGTAGTTGTGGTTGTGTAATTGATGGAGAAATGATGGAGTGAGGGAGGGGATGATAGATAAAGGCGATGGTGGGTAGATGGATAGATAACTGGAGTAGTGGAGTATATGGAGTGCTTGATGGGGTGAGGGAGGAGTTGATAGATAAAGGCGATGATGGATAGATAACTGGGGTAGTGGAGTAGATGGGGTGTTTGGTGGGGAATGGTGGGGGAGGTAGTTGTGGGATAAATGGGTGGGTGGGGAGATGGAGGTGGGAGGTTGGGGAGAAGGTATGGGTATGGGGGAGAAAGTTGAAGGCTGACAGATAGTAATAGACTGTGTAACAGAGTTTAGCCGGGGCATGCGAGGGGTGTGATAGATAGATAATGGGGATAAATGAATGCAGAGCGTTAGATAGCTTAAGAGTACGTAGTAGTGGAGCAATGATGGATAATGGATAGATAGATGAGTAGATAAAGGGCGATAGATAGAAGGAATATTTGGCACAGTCTGATGGAGGGGTGGATGAGACTGGGGGAGGGGGGACTGAAGGAAGAAATAAGGTACATAGAGATATAGATAATAAGGATAATAAATAGACCCAAAAAGCGATAGATAGAAGAGATAATAGACAGGGACCTAGGACAGTTAACCCCTTCACCACGAGGACAGGGGGGATTAGATTAAGCCCTCATTAACCCGTTCAATATCCTTCAGCTGAATAGAATCGTCTGAACTTAGAGAATCATGTAAAAAATATGTACTCGGACTGAAGAGGTTTAGGAATAGATATAGATGAGGTCTGATAGATACCGAATGGAGTTGAAGAATAGATAGAGAGCGATAGATAGAAGATATAATGGATAGTCTAATGGGCGGTGTGTTTGGAGGGGGGAGGTGAGAGACTAGTGAGGTCAGATAGATGTTAGATAGATGCAGTGGGGTGGAATAATGGGGAGGATGAGTAGATAGACGGCAATAGACAGTCCTTGGTTCATGATGAAGTGGATTGACCGTGAGCTGGGCAGGTACTGAGGTAATTAGCAGGTAGATGATGATGATGATGGAGGAGGGTTTGCTAATGAGTTAACTGAGGTAGATGAGAGTGTTTGCAGTAAGAGGTTTTGTGTGTGTGTGTGTGTGTGTGTGTCCTTCCTTAATCCCTTTGCTTTGACGCCCTTTTTATGCTCCCTATATAACCCTTTGGCGATTTTGTTTTAGAAGTAATTTACAATAATGAAAGGTGAGGTTCTGATGGTGTATTATGTCTGTCTATCTATCAGTCTGTCTATCTATCTGTCGTGGTATTTTGGTAGCGCTGGGTGTGAAGTGAGTTAGACGGTGTAGGAAGGTGTGGGTGTACAGGTGCGTATCTAATCAACGGATATACCATCACCACCACAACCACAGCCACTACCACCACACCCACTGCCACCACCACTACCACCCCGATATATCCCGCATTGGTAGGCGTGCGTGGTTAATGGTGATTATTGTGCCTGGCGGTGTCTTAGGCCAGTCTGGAGATGGAGTTCCAAGACGGTAGTAATATTGACATTCCGATCGGCAGAGGATTCGTGCGTGTGTGTGTGTGTGTGTGTGTGTGTGTGTGTGTGTGTGTGTGTGTGTGTGTGTGTGTGTGGATAATCTCGCACTGCATCTTAGTTCAATATTATCTTTTCTCTATCTAGCATTTCTTTTTTATTGCCTTACTGATTTTTTTCATTATTTTTTTTTTTTACTGTTCTTGGGAGTCTGAAATCGTGTGTTCTTAGTTCACGACCATTTTCTTAGGCAAATCGTCGAGAGAGAGAGAGAGAGAGAGAGAGATCCATTTTAGTTTTTAGATATTGCTTTCTCACAGACCTCATTTTTTTTCTGGTATATACAGTTTTCTTTTTCGTTTTTCGATTTTCATTTTCACGACCTCATTTCATTTTTTTTTTCATGGATTTTCAGTGACCTGGTATATACTGAAGTGCCTGTCATTGTCGCTGTTTTTTTTTTTCTCACTGTTATTTTCGAGATTTCTTTTTTTTTTAATCGTGCTTTTTTACAAACCTCAATTTGTGTTTTTTTTTTTATTCTTTATTTCAGGCTGCGTTGATTCTCTCTCTCTCTCTCTCTCTCTCTCTCTCTCTCGTGTGTATTGAAATGCGTGATGATCCCGTTTTCTTTGTCTCCACTTTTTTCTTGAGACGATTATTCTCTCTCTCTCTCTCTCTCTCTCTCTCCCCCAGTATCTGCTCCTTGGCTTGCATTGTCAAAGAGGAATTAATTTTTTTTTTTTCCCGCGTCCACAAGCGTAACCAATCATTTCATTTTTTTACTCTTCCCAAACGCTCTAACCTTAATACGATTTTTTTTTCCCTTGGTACTTTCGTTGTAGCATTATAGCCTTTACGAGCGGCAATATACCCCGAAACTAGATCAGCTCTATAGCATTCTCTTAGTTGTTCTGTGAAAGTATAGGCTTGGAAATTGACCTGGTTCCGCCAGGTGATGATGACGGGGGGCAGGTAAAGGTGGGGGAGTGACAGGTGAGGAGGGGCAGGGGGGACAGGTGAGAAGGGGGGATAGGTGAGGAGGGGGAAGGGGGACAGGTGAGGAGGGGGAGGGAGACAGGTGAGGAGGGGAGGAGGGATAGGTGAGGAATGGAGGGGGACAGGTGAGGAGGGGGAGGGGGGTTCAGGTGAGAGAGGCAGGCCAGTGTTTTATCAGGTTTAATCAATATACATTCTCTCTCTCTCTCTCTCTCTCTCCTGGCGATTTTTTTTTATCCCCTGTTTTCATCAACAAAATGTGTACGGAGGAAGGGAGGCCGTGGTGTATTGGTTAGCGCGTCCAGCTTATAGATAGAAGAACTGGCGATCAATTCCGGTTCATTTTTTTTTTTTTTTTTGTCATAGTTGGTTTCCCCATTTAAAAAGAAAGAAAGAAAGAGAAAAAAAGAAGTAGGTGATCGATGACGTAACAGTAACATTGCTCATCTTTTTTTTTTTTTTAAGGACCAATATATCAGAATCCAGCGTCTTTTGTATATTATTTTTCAAGTTCCTTATTCATGTCGGGTCAGTAGAAACAAAGGAAACGTACACATATATCAGATAGTTTAGCAAAATAGTCAAAATTTCAACCTCAGTTTGAAAAAAAAAAAAAAAAAGTTTTAGTTTTGTGTGTGTGTGTGTGTGTGTGTGTGTGTGTGTGTGTGTGTGTGTGTACAGTCGCGTTAAAAAATTCGTTGACACTTCCATGTTTTCCGTTACGGTGGAAGGTGTTACTAGATTTTTTTTCTTTAATGCCAGCAGTATGAAAAACAAGAAAGGAGTGTGAAAAGTATGAAAAACAAGGAAGGAGTGTGAGGAGTACGAAAAACATAAGGAAGGACTGTGAGAAGTATGAAATAAAACAGGAGAAAGGAGTGTAAGAAGTATTAAAAAACGTGAAGGAAAAAATACGAGAAACACTGATACTCGTCAATTTTCGAGAAGGAATGAGAAATATGGACGGAAAAACATAAAGGTGTCAGCAGGGAGACAAACTTATGCAGGCGATTGTACCTTGCATCACTGTGGCGTATTTGTGTTTGTTGGAACGTGGCGAAGATCCCTAACCCCATTTACCTCAATTTCTGTCCAGGTGTAGTCAGATTAGAGGGTCGACTTAACTATACTCTGTTCACTTTTACTAGGCTTAAAAGTACCACCTCTCCATCTTGAATGCTGGACTGTAGCAAGAGGTAGACACTAGACTATGATGCTAGTCACGAATAAGTTCCGTGGAAAGGATGTAGAGTCGTAACATCGTCTTTTCTGCCACTGAGCTACGTGAATTAAGTTGTAAAATGAAGAAAACCCACATCAAGTTGAAGTGAATGAAGTGTAGCAACCAGAGACTTTCATTCCTGCCCATAGAGTTGCATGTAACCACGATTTTGTGCGTAGGGCAGGCAGGTAACCATTATCTGATGCCACCAAAACAACCAACATTACCACCATCTGAAGCCACAACAACAACCACTATCATAACCCCTGATTTTTGTGGATTGGAGGTCATTGCCCCCTCCCCCCCACCTCGTCACCCCCATCCCCCCTCTCTTCCCTCTCCTGCAATACCTTCCCCTTGGCTTCCCCCCCTCCCCTCCCTCCGGTTTTTTCTTCTCTCTCCTTTCCCCTACCCTCTGTCTTGCTCCTTTCCCTCCCCTACCTTGTGTCGTTCCTCCCCCTCTCAGTCCTTCTCTTTCTCCCCACCTCCCCTTCTCCTCCCAAGTCATCTATCGATCTCTCCCCTCTTACCTCTCCACTTCTCCCCTCCACTTCATCCCCCCTTCCCCCTCTATCCATTCCCCTCCAAGCCTACTCTCTCTCTCTCTCTCTCTCTCTCTCTCTCTCTCCCCACCTCCCCTCGTACCTTCCCTCCCCTCCTTCCCCCCTGCCTTGCCTTGTACCCTGTCCCTCCCTTCATCCTCCCCTCCCCCACCAACCCTCAATCTCTTGAATCTTACCTCAGTTTACCTCGCAAACCCCCTGTACTCCATCCCTCCCTACCCCCTCCTCCCCACCTTCCCTCCAATAACTTACCTCACCCCCTCCCTTGCTTCCCCTCCCCCACCCCAACCACAGCCTCTTCCCCCCTCTTCAACATGGCTTCTTCCCCCTCCTTCCCCACCTCGTTGCGCCCCCTCCTCCCCCCTCCCCCCTCCCCCCACTACTTTCAACAGTAATTAACTCAGAAGTTCCGTTTAGGTGGTCCTGAAGTCGTGCGAGGGGAGGAGGAGGGAGGGGTGAAGTAGGGGGAAGGGAGGGAGGGGGAGTGGGGGGAAGGGAAGAAGGGGGAGGGGGATAGTGGGAGGGGAAGGGATGTTAAGCTTGAGTGGAGGCGAGGAAAGCGGTGGAATGGGAGGAGAGAGAGAGAGAGAGAGAGAGAGAGGCGTGTGAGCATGTCTTGGGTGTGGAAGTAAATGCAAGAAGAGAGAGAGAGAGAGAGAGAGAGAGAGAGAGAGAGAGACTGGAGGATGAGCGAGAGGGAATGTGTGGTGGATAACAATAAGAGTGGAGTGGAAGAGGTGGAGGGGGGGAGGGAAGGAGGAATGGAGAGAAAAAAATGAAGGTAGGCAGATGAGGTGTAAAGAAAATGAGTAACTGAGATGCGATGAAAAAAAAAAAAGAAGAAGGATCATATGGAATTTAGAGAGAGAGAGAGAGAGTAGTAGTAGTAGTAGTAGTAGTAGTTGTTGTTGTTTTGCCTCTCCTGCATCCCGCCATCTTCCTTTCGATAGACAGGGAGAGAGTTGAGGGACGTTCGTATAGCCAGGCAGTGGACCCGCTCGGTTATCGTAGTGCCACCACGTGAAGGCGCCCCTCTCCACCACCAATGAGGGGTTAAGTACAGTTAGCAGTGGGATTTCAAGGATTACTAAGACGCCCAGGGACACACACACACACACACACACACACACACACACACACACACACACACACACACACACACACACACACACACACACACACACACACACACACACAAACCAACCAGGAAGCGACCAGATGAAGCGGAAAAAAATGAATGAGAGAGAGATAGGGGGGGGGGAGCGAAACAAAATGAGAGACAGGTTAAAAAGAGAGAGAGAGGGAGAGATCCCATTATTTTCCCCAATATCATTATTACCTTATTCTGCCAGACTCAATCTTAATACCAAGTAGAAGCACAATCAATTTTTTTTTTTTTTTTTTTTTTTTTTTTTTTCAATAGCCTATACCACCGCAGCCCAAAGGATTAAAAAAAAAAATCCAACCAGTCCATGGAAGTCAAAATTCAAAGACGCACATATTATTTTTTTTTTAATTTTTTTCATATTAATTTTCAAAAGGTCAATCTGAAGGCAGACTTTGAACCTAACATAACTTGCTGGTTGCTTTAAGAGGGGAAAAAAATGCGAAATTAAGCACCAAATATGAAGGTAGGAAAATAACTGGTGTTGGTAAAAAAAAGAAGAGGGTGACCTTTTGACTTGTTGAGAGAGAGAGAGAGAGAGGGGTGGGGGGCATGAAACCACTAAATAGGTGAGAGAGGCATGAAAACACTATATAAATGAGAGAGGGAGATGCAATAACTGTAGTGTTAATGATAACAGGACGGGAGTAGAGAGAGCTGGGGATAATTATAGATGGGAGACAAGCGGTCAGAACTCGTGCATGGAGAGAGAGAGAGAGAGAGAGAGAGAGAGAGAGAGAGAGCAGTAGAGAGGGAAAGAGAGCTGCAGCGGTAATTGGCCAGCAGGTAATGATAACCCCAGCCTACTGTGTCTAGTGTCAGTAATTAGGCTGCAGTGAAGCACGGCCGCTAGTCAAATAATAATAGAATTGGGAGGAGGGTCAATTTTTTTACTGGGCCTAGTGATACTGGTGTTCTTAATACCAGCTGCCGATAGGAAAAAAATTAATATCTAGAATCATGGTATTATTCTCTTCGACAAGGAGTATGTTTTCACCCCTGTTTGTTTGCTTGTTTGTCTGTCAGCAGGATTACTCAAAAACCAAAAGGGAGATTTGGACCAAATTTGGTGGGTAGATAGCCCATATCCCAGGGAACAATCGATTAACTTTTGGGACCGATCCGGATTGTATTACAGATTCTGGATCTGGAAAACATTTTTTGTGAAACCCTAATCAGTGATGAGAAAACCTAACCCATTGTGATGAGTGGTATGGAAATTACGTTGTCCTTGTCGGAGGGACGCGCTTCACTGAGTGCCCCACTAGTTAATAGTATTATAACTAGTGCTTGCTCGTTCCGGAACTAACTAATAGCCTTTCCATCACAGTGTTTGTAGGTACCATTGTCTCTGTTTCCATCCCGTTGTTGAGCCCACAATGACCATTTCTGACCAAAAGGTTGAATAAATTATTTACTCATAGTTTGAAGTGTCTTGATTTTTGACAATTTCGCGCCGATGCGTCGCGCACGATCGCCTAGATATTTGCATGGTCTTTTTCTGGCACTCCGTGGACTTAACCGACCTAATGCAAAAAGAATTAAGTCTATATCCATTACTGTTCTCGTGAAAGAAACGAACAAATGCACAAACACACACACACACACACACACACACACACACACACACACACATGCACAGTTTAACTTTATAAAAAATGTTGTTTTTGGTATTATTATTATTATTATTATTATTATTATTATTATTATTATTATTATTGTTATTATTATTCATTCTATTTTATTCATCTTTGGAGGGACAGGCCAGTAAGAGGGGGGGTTGTCAGGCCCTCATTGTCACCTGTTGCACTGAAGCAAATCGTCTGGAAGCTTCTTAAAGTTGTATGAAGAAAAGCGTCATCGTCTTGAGACTCTTGGAGAGGTTAACCGCATCTAAAGGACGATTGTTAGATTTCTTGTTGCTGCCAGATGGTTTTATGCATCGGTATGGGAGCTTTCGTAGTGAGTGGTGTGGAGACGATAGCCGTTCACCCTTCTCGTGCTATCATTTATTTATCTATCTATCTGTCTATCTATCTCTCTGCCTACCTACCTGCCTACCTTTCAATCTATATATTTTTATCTATCTACCTACCTACCTCTCTGTATCTATCTATATCTGTCTTTATCTGTCACTCTACTTACCTACCCACCTCCCTACCTACCTGCCTTTCTGTCTGCCTACTTATTAATCTGCCTACACAATCCCTATATCTGTCTATCCATCTATCTATTTATCTATATATCTATCCTCTTTCATCATTCTTTTTTTCAAGGCAAGGACAGCCCTCGTACTGA
>NC_137056.1:36434972-36482472 GCF_032717465.1 Coenobita brevimanus
AAGTGGTTTGAGAAGAGGTGGAGGTAAGTGGAGTGAGAGGAGTGGAGGTGTTTAAGAGGAATGATATTAATATTTTGTGGTGTTAGTGGTTGATATTAAGTGTATATTTAGCAGTTTTTAATTACAGGTGGTGGGGTATTGAATGCAGGTGGTCTTGCACTGGTTATGAGAGAGAGTATTTTTGGTCTTTAAGTGGTGTAAATTACCTTAAAGGACAGTGATTATTAATGGAGGGAAGTTAAGAATTTATGTGGTGGTGGTGGTGATGATGACCGTGTGGTAGGTGGTGGCTGTGGTGGTGGTAGTGATGAGGATGATGATGACGGTGGTGGTGGTTAATATCAGATCAAATAGCTTTAAATAAGGATGAATTAGAGTGATTATGAATATATGTTGGTAGTTGATTCTTTCTCTTTTTTTTTTCTTTCAGTATTTCTCTCTCTCTCTCTCTCTCTCTCTCTCTCTCGTTTTGGTGTTGGTGCTTGACAGACAGGTACGTGAGGCGAGTTCAACCCTTTGGCTGCGTTGAATTCCCCTTAGATGAATACAAACAACTGGTTTTAGCGGAAGTCAAAATACAAACTTTATAATTCTCGACTGGATTAAAATGATAGGTTCCCACGCCACAGCCAGGGGGTTAAGTCGGAGGTTGGGGGGTGTTAAGGCAATTCCAACCCCCTGAATTTGGTAAGGTGTTTTTCTTAATTAATTCTTGCTCCTTCCAGACGATTTCATTCATCTGAGAAAGGACCTGGGTTGAAGTGTGGGGTGTGTCTGCTTCCTCGTGTTCCTAAATTCTCTCTATGCTTGCAAAAATCGTCTGAAGTTAGGAATACACACACACACACACACACACACACACACACACACACACACACACACACACACACACACACACACACACACACACACACACACACACACACACACACACACACACACACACACACACACACACACACACACACTGCAAAAAACTGCATAAGAAGAGAGGTGATAAAGACGTAAGGAAATTCAGTTTCCCAAACAGAGCAATTGATCAATGGAATGCACTACCGAATGAAATAGTGTGTGCCAAAACAATTCACAAATTTAAGGATATGTACGATAAATATGGTTTAAGACACGGGACAGTACGAGCTTGACTCATTCCTGTAAAGATACAATTAGGTAACAACAATTAGGTAAGAACATACACACGGCCAGACATAGATCAAGAAGGAAAACACACACACACACACACACACACACACACACACACACAAACTCATCTTGCTGGGGGGTCGAAGCACTGAGCGGTAAATGGACGAAGAACGAGGTCGATTAGTTAATAGATTGTGAGTAATGTTGATGATTTTGTTAAACCAGCTCAGGTGAGGAGAAAGATTAAGGAAAAACCACCTGAGAGGCCTACCTGAGGATTGGAGGCTGTTGTGGCATATGATTAGACGACTAGGAGGGGAGGGGTGATCAGCTAGGCCGTGGGGGAGGGGTGGTGGGGGGAGGGATTTGGTTCCTTAGGGGGTGAAACTTAAGAATTGTAATCTTGAGGGAAGCGGTGATGAATGATGGGGTTGGAAGACGAGGTGATGATGGCCAAGAATCTGGATAATAAGTGGCCAGTGGTAAGTTATAGTGTGTGTGTGTGTGAGAGAGAGAGAGGGAGGGAGATGATTCTGAATAATAGATGTTATTGTGTGTATGTATGTTTTTTAGAGCAGTTAGTGTGTGTGTGTGTGTGTGTGTGTGTGTGTGTGTGTGTGTGTGTGTGTGTGTGTGCCTTACTATAGTATTATACAGGATTTGAGACCGACTCATATTGTCCCGTCTTCGCATCCACATATATCCAATAATCTCCTTTCAAAGCATATATCCACACTGCTTTCGGAACACCTATGTACTTTATTTTTGCGTGTGTGCGTGCGTGCTTGAAGGGAATGTAGAGAACAGGTAAAATCAGTGGAAGCATGAAGTGTATATGTGCGTCTTGGAGGAGCAGCTGAAGGCTGGGGTAAGACGCTTGTAAACTCTTAAAAACCTCTCATTGGCTGGGGAAATTATCAGGAGCCATGACTCTCTCGGGGCAGGAAAAGAAAGTCTCAGGAGAAACAGGAAAGAAGTCCCGAGAAAGAAGGTCGACAGCAACAGGCCAGTGTGCTCATCCGAAGCAGGTAATTACAAGCGACCGGTTTCTGACTCGTATTTGCGCTAATGGTATTCTTTTTCCTGCCCCGCACCTCTCATCTCTGCCTCCCCCGCCTGGCTTGTATCTTTCTATCTCTGGCTTGGAAACTGTTTTTACGATTATGGTGTGTGCGGAATATTGCTTTGTGTGTATTTTGCCTTGACACTTGATATTACGAAGCCATCATGATCAGATTAGATTAGATCTCAAAATAGCATAAAAAAAATATATATATAATAGTCGGTGAATAGTTATGTAGATTTGTTGTAAAACTTGGTCAGGAATCTTTATAACTACAGTACATTTTTTTTTTTTTGTACTGGTTTTATGTTTTTGTGTGCACTGATGTGGTCCAGAATTCCAATTAGACTATTTAGCGCCAGGGGTTTTGTGGGATAATGTGTGTGGTTGAGCTCTTCATCCACAATGATACGTATCTACGGCACCACACACCTGCTACACACCTGACACGCCACACACCTGACACACACACACACCTGACACACACACACACCACACACCTGACACACACACACACACCACACACAGGTAGACTCAGGTACCGACAACTTGCTCTCGGTGACTTTTGATGTTCTCCGGCTATTCTTCTTGACATGATTAGGAGGCTGTCTGGCTTCTCTTCCTTACTAGAGTAGGAGGCTCTAGTACCGGTACCCTTTTCTTACTGGAATTAGGAGGCCACTCAGAACATCTTGCATACTAGCCCCAGCACCACATCATTACTAAATTGGGGGACTGTCTAGCACTTCTTCCTTCCTAGATTAGAAAGTTACCTAGCATCTTTTCCTTACCTGTTTATCTCTGCATATAGCACGTTGATAATTTGGGCTGTGATATATATGTAAACCAAATCGATATGAAATGGATATAAAGAGCATAATGAACTAGAGGGTATGACTGTGCAGTACGCAGCATAAATCGCTAAGGAGGAGGTGCTAAAGCTCCTCCCCTGGCAAGAGAGCGTGTAAGAACTATCACCATCATGAGTCTTTATATACCTTTTTTTTTTTTTTCGCCTCTTATGGACGGACTCCTTCGCCATAATGTTTATTATTATTATTATTATTATTTTATGCGTCTTGAGGGTGACCTGTGTTAGTGAAGGGGTTAGAAACAGCTGAGTAAAAGCGTCTGGTGGGAGTCACAGTTAGACGCGGAGGTGAGTTTTTGCCCGAAAAACAGTTAATCGGAGTGGCTCTAACCCCCTACAAGACAAGGGGGTTTTCCTGGCTACGTATAAATCGTCTGGCAGTGGCTGAGATATAACCCTTAAGCGAGGAAACTGAGCACAGGGTTCCATCGTGGATTCTGTCTCTGTTATGGGCGATATTTGAACCTCACAAAGATCCCCAGCCTTTCTCAGTTCCGTTGATGGTTAGGCGTGGTTGTATTGAGGGTTGATTTGACTAGTAACCAAGGAGACTCATTCCACTCTCACAACGTTGTATTCAAGGCATTTTTTTCCATTATCTTACCAGTCCTGTTTTGAGTAGGTGTCAGCGCCCTAATGAGTTAACACCTGAGGTAGAGGAAATGTAATGGAGTATTCTTGCTTTATTCCTGTTGCCGTCATTACCTCCGCCAACGAAGTACGCGAGGGTTTTGTATTCACCTGTTTCTTTGTGTGTTTGTTTCTCAAGGTATATAAAAAAGTCATCGATGAATTTCAGTTGAATTTTGTGGATATGTGGGTCATGGGTCAAGCAGGAGTTGATTAGATTTTGGTGGTGGTCTGAGGTAGTCTAGTGTAGGCAGTGGCGGAGGTATGTGCTCCCTGAGTGCGCTTAACTTTTTCTTACTGTATTCCTGCTGTCTCCTGATGATTTCTTGAAGCTTGAAGGATCTCGGAGAATGCAGAAGGTATCGGAGCCAAACAAACCAATCCTGATATTTACAAGTGTTATTGAATCAGGTAATATTAGGCCAGGTGTTATTAAATCAGGTAATATTAGGCCAGGTGTTATTAAATCAGGTAATATTAGGCCAGGTGTTATTAAATCAGGTAATATTAGGCCAGGTGTTATTAAATCAGGTAGTACAAGGCACAGGTGTTATTAAATCAGGTAATACAAGGCACAGTGTTATTAAATCAGGTAATATTAAACACAGGTGTTATTAAATCAGGTAATACTAGGCACAGTTGTTATTCTATCTATGTATCTATTGCCATACGCCTCAATCCCGTTTGGGGTGGCCACAAACAAATCGCCTCCAAGTCGCCCTGTCCCCCGCCATTTCACTGCCCTGCTCCCAACTCACAC
Source organism: Coenobita brevimanus (assembly GCF_032717465.1). NCBI lineage: Eukaryota > Metazoa > Arthropoda > Malacostraca > Decapoda > Coenobitidae > Coenobita > Coenobita brevimanus. The sequence continues at coordinate 36,439,440 of NC_137056.1, forward strand.
CCCCCTCTCTCATATACCTCTCCACCCCATCCCTCCATCTCATCCTCGGCCTCCCCCTCCCTCTTCTCCCCTCCACCTCACTCACGTACACTCTCTTCGTCAGTCTTTCACCCTCCATCCTCTCCACATGGCCAAACCACCTCAGTGTGTTCCTCATAACGCTTCCTATCACATCCACATCAACACCACAACGCTCCTTTATATCCTCGTTCGTCAGCCTATCTCTCCACTTGACTCCACAGGCTCCTCTTAAATAACTCATTTCCACTGCTCTCACTCTTGACTTGTGTCCTTCCAACAATGTCCAAGCTTCACTTCCGTACGTTAGAGTTGGTATCACAATACTGTCATGTAGTAACCTTTTCACTTCCATGCTCACTGTCCTGTTTCTTATCACTGCTTTCAAAGAACCAGCAACCTTTCTTCCCTGCTGTACCCTTTCAAGCACTTCACCCTCCAAACCTCTATCCTTACTCATCACACTACCCAAGTACTTAAACGTACTCACATTTTCCAATTCCTCACCATCCAACCTCGCTGTACATTCACTAACTTCACCTCTGTCAAAGAGAGAGGTAATATTAGGCACAGTTGTTATTAAATCAGGTAATATTAGGCACAGGTGTTATTAAATCAGGGAATACTAGGCACAGGTGTTATTAAATCAGGTAATATTGGCACAGGTGTTATTAAATCAGGTAATAGTAGGCCAGGTGGTATTAAATCAGGTAATATTAGGCACAGGTGTTATTAAATCAGGTAATATTGGCACAGGTGTTATTAAATCAGGTAATATTAGGCCAGGTGGTATTAAATCAGGTAATATTAGGCACAGGTGTTATCAAATCAGGTAATATTAGGCACAGGTGTTATTAAATCAGGTAATATTAGGCACAGGTGTTATTGAATCAGGTAATATTAGGCCAGGTGTTAAGTCGGAATATTAGGCCTAAATTGCACGCTCATTTTCGGCTTGTTCTCCATTATTATTATCTTTACTAGCCAATTAGATCTAGTTCTCACTCTTTGCCGCGCCCAAGAGCCAGTCGTTCATGCTTTACTTACCGGCCTTTTGCTTTCATTGAGTAGACCACCAGTGTTCTGTATTGCTAGACCACACGCATCTCTCTCTCTCTCTCTCTCTCTCTCTCTTTCTCTCGTGTGTGTGCATGATAAGAATTTGCGTGTGCGTGCGAGTGAGAGTGTAGTGTGCACAGTTTAGTCAGGTATAATTTTTTGTTGGCATATACCACTCCTAGGTGAATGCCTGAGAGAGAGAGAGAGAGAGAAGGAGGGGGGGTAGAGGGAGAATTTTAATTGTGTACATGTAAATCTTCGTGTGTGTGTGTGTGTGTGTGTGTGTGTGTGTGTGTGTGTGTGTTTGTGTGTGTGTGAGAGAGAGAATTTTGTGTACCCGTAAATCTTCGTGTTTGTGTGTGTGTGTGTGTGTGTGTGCGTGAGAGAGAGAGAGAGAGAGAGTGAATTTTAATTGTATACACATAAATCTTCGTGTGAGAGAGAGAGAGAGAGAGAGAGAGAGAGAGAGAGAGAGAGAACGAGAGAACTCTAATTGCATACACGTAAATTTTCGTTTATGTGCATGTGTGTGTGTGTGCGTGCGTGCGTGCGCGCGACTGACCTTCACAAGCTTTCGTCTACTCCGTCCAGTGTGCACCTGTATGTGTGTGCGTGTGCGTGTGTGCGTGCGATAGCGGCCAAACGGGTCGTGAGACATAAAGTAACAGGGTAATACCTCCTGCTCACGGACACGGCTTTTTGCACACGTTTATTTTTTTGTTTTTACCACTTTTTTCTTTTTCTTTTTTTTTCTTTGTACCCTCCCTCTTCCAGGACTCATTATATCCTCTGTAGACACCATGTGATAACCCTGTAGTGAGGGGGGGAGGGAGGGGGAGGGGATGAGGGAGGGAGGTAAAAGAGTGGGTGATGTTGGGGTGATGGGTGTGGTTAGGGGAAGTAGAGAGAGGGAGGGAGGATGGGAGTTGTTTTTGAGAGAGAGAGAGAGAGAGAGAGAGAGAGAGAGAGAGAGAGAGAGGCAGAAAAACCAGACATTCGTACTGTTAATAAATCACCCAAAATTGTGGTGTGTTAATAAGTGGTCCTTGTTGTGGCTAATTGTGGTGGTTGTGGTGGTAGGTTGTGATTTGTGGTGGTGATTGGACGGTCAGGGGTTGTCAAGAGGTGAGACTGGTTGTGGTGGTGGGTGTGGTTAGGTGAGGTTGTGGTAATTGTGGTTGTGGTAGTGGTTGCTGCAGTTGTGGTTGTGTCATTTTGGTTGTGGTGCTTGGATTGGTTGAAGTAGGTGTGTGTGTGTGGTGGTGGTATACATTTATCCGCAATTAGAAACACACACACACACACACACACACACACACACACACACACACACACAGGATGCAACAATTATAGAATTATCGCCGAATGTATTCCTCTCATTATCAATTATTATCTCTTCCACTCCCCGCTTTCTCTCTCTCTCTCTCTCTCTCTCTCTCTCTCTCTCTCTCTCTCTCTCTCTCTCTCTCTCTCTCTCTCTCTCTCAATGCCTTACTAGTCTCATCTCCATTTTTTTTTTCATTCCTTCCATTTAGTCCAATATCTAATCCTCAGCATTTCTCAATCTTTTTTGCCTTTCGCATTTTCCTCTGTTATTCTTATTTTTCCCCTGCCATTCTGTTCTTCATTGTCTTGTTCTTTTGGCCCTTGTTCTCGTTGTTCATCTTGCCTCCTCCTCCTCCTCCTCCCCCCTCCTCCTCTCGTCCTTGCTCCCTCATCTTTATCACAATTCTTTCAGCTTCCCTCATTTTTCGTCCCTGTGCCTTTTATCGTTTTAGCCTTTCCTCCTGATTCCCTGTTTTTTCCCTCACTCGTCTCTCTGATCTTTCGTCTTTTGCCTCTCCCCCTCTTTCTTCCCGTCTTGTCTCTTTTGTTTTATCACTGAGATTTTTTGCTTCTTTCATTTTCCTTTGTTTCTTAATTCTTCGGCTCTGTCTTTTTTTTTCCCCCTTCTCTCTCTCTCTCTCTCTCTCTTGGGTTTCTTATCTTCGCCTTCTGTCTTGCCTCACTTTTATCGTCGTCTTATTTTTGCGGTGTTTGGAGGAGAGTGAGGGAGGTGTGGGAGGGGGAGGAGGAAGAGGGGGAGGTGTAGGAGGGAGAAAAATAAGGGAGGAGGAAAAGGGGGAAGTGTAGGAGGGAGAAGAACGGGGGAGGAGGAAAAGGGAGAGGTGTAGGAGGGAGAAAAATAAAGGAGGAGGAAAAGGGGGAAGTGTAGGAGGGAGAAGAACGGGGGAGGAGGAAAAAGGGGAGGTGCAGGAGGGAGAAAAAGAGAGGGGAGGAAAGGAAGGGTGAGGGAAGGAGGGAAGGCAGTGATAAAGAAGAGGGAGAAATGGAATGAGAGGCATAGAAGGGAGGGGGAAGAGAGGGATGTGTGGGAGGAGGAGGAGGAAGAGGACTAGGATGCAGAGGGAGGGGGAGGAGGAAGTTAAGGAGGAAGACAGGTAAGAGGAAGAGAGAAAGGTAGGTATGGGAGAGAGAGAGGAGAGGGAGAAAATGGAGATACGAGGGAGAAAAGACAAAGGAAGAAAGAAGATAAGGGGAGTAAGAAGAGAGAGAGAGAGAGGGAGGATATGAAGAATGGAGGAAGAGGAAGATAATGAAAAGAGAGAAGAGATCAAGAGAAAGAAAAAAAAGAGAGGAGGGAGGGAATAAGAGAATGAAAAGGTAAAAGCAAAAAGAGAGGAAAGGAGAAAGGGGGGGAGGGGAGAGGGAATAGGGAGGGAAGGTGGGAGGGCGAGGGAATAGGGAGAGAGGGGGAATAGGGAGGGAGGGGGGGATGGATAAATGATGATGCAGGTTGAAAATTGTACTCCACTCTCCAGTCCCTCTCCCTCTTCTTCCCCGCCCCCTACCCTCCCACTCCCTCCTACCCCCTCTCCCCTTCCCTCCCTCCTCTCCTTTTTCCTCCCCCTCCCTCCTCCCCCTTCCCTCCCTCCTCTCCCTTTCCCTCCCCCTCTCCCCTTCCCTCCCCCTCTCCCCTTCCCTCCTTCTCTCCCTTTCCCTCTCTCTCCCTCCCCTTCCCTCCAGTATCGCTCCTTAACTTTCCATCAGGTCAGAAGTCAGGGTCAGAGAGAGAGAGAGAGAGAGGACAGTAGGAGGCGAGGGAGGACGGGGGGAGAGGGAGGGGAGGAGAAGAGAAAGGCGAAATGTATGTGTGTGAGAGAGAGAGAGAGAGAGAGAGTAAATAGGACAGTAAGGGAGGGTGGGAGGGAGAAAGGGAGAGATAATGCAAGGGTCAAGGAGTGAGGAGAAAAACAGAGAGAGGAGAAGTATTGGAGGAATAAGAGGAGGGGGAAGGGGGGAGGAGGAGGATGGGAAGGAAGAGGAGGTGAGAGGGAGGGGGAAGGAGGAGGAGGAGGGGAAGGAAGAGGGGGTGAGAGGGAGGGGGAAAGAGGAGGAGGAGGAGGGGAAGGAAGAGGGGGTGAGAGGGAGGGGGAGTGGGGGAAGTTTCTTATAAGGACAGAGGTACCAGTTTTTTCTTCTGTGTCTCATTTCGTTTCTGTTTCTCCTCCTCCTCCTCCTCTTCTCTCCATCTGTCCTCTTTTTTCTTCTTATCCAGTGTTTCCGTTTTCTCTTTTATTTCCTTTCATTTTCTCTTTTCTTTAGTGTTCTTTCTTCTCCATCTGATTTTTTTTTTTTTTTACTCTTTTTCTTTCCCACCATTTCCCCGTCCCTCATCTCTTCTCTTCTTTCTTGTCCTCTTCTCCTTTTCTATGTGTCCTTTTTCCGTAATTTTCCTTCCCCATTCCATCTCTTGTCACATTTCTTTACTCCTCCTGTTCCCTCTTTCTTATTCTCTTCTCCCTTTTCTTCACACCTGCATTTTTCTCACACTTCCCATTCTAGTATTTCCTTGTATCCTTCCTCCTCCTCCTCCTCCTCCTTACCATTTCCCTCCTTTCCTCCTCCTCCTCCTTACCATTTCCCTCCTTTCCTCCTCCTCCTCCTTACCATTTCCCTCCTTTCCTTCTCCTTCCATTCTTTTCCCTTCCCTATGTCATTCTCCTTTCCTCTTTCTCCCCTTCATCATGTTCCCTGCCTCCTTCCCTTTGCTCCCTTTTATCCTCCTCCCCTTTTCTCCTCCCTCCTCCCCTTTCCTCCCTCCTCCCCTTTCCTCCCTCCTCCTCCCACTCTTTCTTCTCCCATCTCATCTTCCAATCTTTTTTCTGTACCGCCTGTCGGTCACTTTTTACCGTTGGGGTTCGTTGGAGGGATTGGTGGGTGGGGGAGAGCCTTCCATCTTTGCTATACTTATATTGCTCTTATAGAATACTTATCATAGTTATAAGTACCTACCCTACTAAAGGAAATTGCCTAGAATCTTCCTATTTATTTGTTGTATGTCTTCCTGTCATCCTCTTTCCTTCTTTCCTTCCATTGTACTTTTACGTTCTCTACCTTTTCCTCTCCTCCCTCCCTTCTTCTCTCCTCTCGCCTCTTCTCCTCCCTCCCTTCTTCTCTCCTCCCTCCCTTCTTCTCTCCTCCCTCCCTTCTTCTCTTCTCCTCCCCCTCACCCCCTTTTATCCTCCATTCCCCCTCCCCCGATAAATCCTTTCCTTCCCCCTTCCATCACTCGCTTCCAGTCCAGTCTCCTTCCCCTATCCTTCCTTTCTCTTCCTCCTCTTCCTTTCTCTCCTTCCCCTTCTTTCCTTCCCTCCCTCTTCTCCCCTCCCCTCCCTTTCTTCCCCTCTCCCCCTCCTCTTGTCCTTAGCACCCTACCCCCTCACCCTGATCCGTCACCCCGTCCCACTAACCCCTTTTCTCTGTTCCACCCTTCCCTTGCACAGACCTGCTGACAGATGGAGGAATGAGAGAGGGAGAGAGAATTAATACTTAGTTTCATCTCCGTCATTTTAACCCCATGAGAACAACAACTTTTGTTTTCTTTGCCTCCAGTATTTTTTTTTTTTCAGTCCATAACATATTCCTGTTTAACCTCTTCAGCCCAGGGACGTGATTTTTTTTTTTTCCTTTTTTTTTTTAGGGAAAGGGTTTAGGAAGGGTTTTCCATCCTCCCCAGTTGGGAATCTCTTTCCTAAGCTGAATAAAATCGTCTGGAAGTAGCACGAATATACCGGAAAAGAAATAATCGGGTCGAAAGGGTTACGGGGAGATCGTCTGCTCTCTTAATCCTCCTCCTCCTCCTCCCCCTAATTCTTTATTTCAGCTGACGACAGACGATTTTATTCATCTGTGGGCCCGTGTTGGAGCGTCAGTGCGTTAATGCTGATGCTATTAACCCTCTTATGATAGAAGTAACTGGCATTCTGTATCAGCTATTGGTAGACGATTTTGTTCAGCTGAGTGGGTATGGGAAACTGAGGATGTTAATGCTTGCCTTTAATAGTGGTGTTCCTCAGGGCTCTGTCGTATCACCAACTCTCATCTTTCTATTTATCAGTGACCCAAGCTGTACATCTAGCCCTTTCCACTCATACCCTGATGACTCCACCCTTCGCCTTTCCATTCGCTTCCCGCAGCGTCCATCTCAGCAGTTACTTCAACAAACAAGGGATGAGGCTATGGCACTCGTGATTTCTGACTTGGCTCATATCTCTAATTGGGGCAGAAGTAATCTTATCGTTTTTAATGCATCGGAAACTCAGCCCTTACATATTTTGGACCCATCAGCATCTGCAGGAGTATCCTCTAATTTTTAACAACATCCAACGTAATCCTACATCATCACTGAACATACTTGGGGTTTCATTCGCTCAGGATTTATCTTGGAAAGATCATATTACCTCTCTTGCAAAATCTGCTTCCAAGAGAGTAGGTATTCCAAACCGACTCCGTGCCATCTTTACCCCTGCAAAGTTGTTCACTTTATACACTGGTTTTATTTGCCCCTGTGTAGACTACAACTCTAATGTGTGGATAGACTTCCCACCCACAGCTGTTCTCAGCAAGGTGGAGTCAGATGCTTTTCTTCTCATTAACTCCCTTCCTGTGACTGGCTCCCTTCAGCCTCTGTCTCTCCTTCCTCTGACTGGCTCCCTTCAGCCTCTGTCTCTCCTTCCTCTGACTGGCTTCCTTCAGCCTCTGTCTCTGTGCCTCACTATTGCACCATTATCTCATTTCTGTCGCTACTTCAGTGGTCACTGCTTCTTTGAACTGTCTGCCATGACGGCGGGCGCGTAGCACCCGTCTAGCATCCCTTTTCTCTCCAACTCTCTAATGCAGGAGTTAACTGTTACTCTCATTGCTTCATGTATTTAACAGGTCAACTCTGGAGCTACCTTCATCTGTTTTTCCTTCTGCTTATAACCTTCACAGTCTTTTAAACGCAGTGTGTCCAGGCATCTCGATATGAACGGATCTTTAATTTGGCTCTCTATTATCGTTTTATTGGACTTTTAACCTTTGGTTCCTTCTTTCTTGCATAATAAACGGCATTATTAAACGCCTGGGCCCAGTGGATATAATTTTGCAAACCAGTACCCGCAACTCATCATAAACGGAGTAAAAATGGCCAAAATAAGTGGGTTTGGGGGGCGATAGAAACGTGACCACCTGAGTGCTGCGTCCTGGCACGTATTCTAGTAGGCCAAGGTGTCACTCGTGTACCTCATCCTTATCGCTTTATTACTTCGCGTGGTGATTTTATATTCCCTACTTTGTTATTAATGCAGTCTAAGTTGATATTGAGGAAACATACAGCGTAGATTAGACTAGTAAGGTGTAGTAAGCGTAATAAATAACAAAGAAAAGTAGTAGAGAGATTCCTTAGTAGACTGGTGTTATAAAATAGCCGCTTCCTTGCAATACGCGCCGCTCCCCACCGTCAGGTTCAGGTGATTTTACTATAAATATTGCTTTTATGGCATTTTTCATTAAACATGTATGAATAATTGATACATCATTGTAGACTGATAGCAGGAATACTCCAGAAAAGTGATAAAAAGTGGCCAGACAGTGTATGGGAACTAGTTTTTTGGGAGATAGATTCGTGACCACCTGAGTGATCATGTATTCCTCCGCGTCATCGTCGGCGGGAAAAGGTGTTCAAATTGTGTACGTGTCTCGCCCTCTTTTATGTTTCACCAATATCTAGGGACATTTGCGTTAGATGCGTGAAAACTATATATATTCAGTGAGTTTATAATGCCGTGAAGTGAATATAGAAGAAAGAGAAGCGGAAATAGCATGGATTTGGAGATATCGTGACAGTAAGGTAAGAAATGTGTGCGTTGATACCTGCCGTGTTCTCGTCGGCAGTGGAGGATGCCAAGCACTTCATCCTTAGTAGTTTATTCCTGTTTTAGCATAATGTATGTTATTTATGTAACCTGTGTCCATATTTAAACGAGATAACACATACATACGTACATACATTCATACATACATACTTACCGGTACATAACTAAGTCGCTAAGGAAGAGGTGATAAGAAAGCCTAATTATGCCATATTTTCGTCGACTAACTACTACGAAACTAATTACTGCTTACTACTTACTACAGCTACTTCTACCGCAACTACTCCTGTTACTATTACTACTACTACTATTTGTGCCAACGATAACAATAATGGTAATGATAATAATAGTAATAAATATAATAATACGCTGAGATTACGCACCGCTCCCCTGCTTCCCTGTGGATTACTTTTCATTTCGTACGAGTAGTGTTAACGTGGCCATTTTTTCTTATTAACTTTCTTCGATCAGCCTGTATAAAAGGGCAGATTAGTAGTCGAAATTCGGTAATAAGGAAATTGTAGTATTTTCCGCGGTACTATTTACATTTTTTTTTTTTTTCGTACGGTATTGCGTGGGGAGCATTATTTATTAAAACCTCTGTGCTCAGTGGATATAATTATGCATACGAATACCTGAAATACACCATAAAAGATAAACATTGGGGAAAAATAAATGGAACTAGTTTTTTAGGCGGTAAAGACGCGACCGCTTGAGTGCTGCGTCCCGCCATGTATTCTAGTACCGAGGTGTTACTCAAGCACCTCACCTTCGCTTTATTTTTTCTCGTGGTGGTTTTATGTTCCCTTGTATTTTTTTATTGCAATCTAAGTTGATATTGACACATGAACAGCTTAGACTAAAGGTGTAGGATAAATCGCAAGTAGTATTAAGTTGCGGGTTCCTTATTGTTATCCTTGTCTTATTCTAGTAGTTTAATCACTTGTAGGAGCTGCCTAGTTATCCCCTCTTTTTATGTTCGTGTTCTGATTGCTAGAATAAGTTGTTATTTTTGACTACGAGATCTCTGCTTCATCTCCTAACTATATTCTCTCTCTCTCTCTCTCTCTCTGTCTCTCTCCAAATCCCCCTCCACCTGTCTTTTTCCCCCCTTACCTGCCGATTTTACCTTCCACCTTGTTTCCGATTGTTTCTATCTTTTCCTTTTCCTTGATTTGTTCCATCTTCACTTTCCCTCACACTTTTACCTTCCTCCTTCATTGTCTTCTTATTTACGTGTATTTCTCATTGTCTTATCTTCTGTTTTTGTCCCCCCTTCCCCGTTTTTTTCCTGTTGTCTTACTCCATCTTTACCTTCACCCTCACGTCTTCACTCTTATTTCATTGGTCCTTTCTTTACATAGTCTATAGGTCTGCTTTCTCTCTCTCTCTCTCTCTCTCTCTCTTCCGTTTTCTTGATCTCCGTTCTTCAGTGTTTTCCTCCCTTATTTTCTTTCCCCTCTCATTTTCTTTCTCCGTATTTTCTTTCCTTTTTTTTCTGTTCCCATACTAGTTTCTCTCTTATTTTCTTTCCCTTATTTTCATCCCGTTACTCTTCCCCTTAATTTCTTTCCTCTTATTTTTTCTTTCACTTTCTCATCTTATTTTCTCTCCCCCCTATTTTATTTCTTCCTATTTTCTTTCCTCCATTTTTTCCTTCTTTGCCTTTCCCTCATTTTCTTTCCCTTCGTATTATCTTTTCACTTTCTTCCCCATTTTTTCTGTCCTTATTTTCTTTCCCTCGTATTTTCTTTACCTATTTTCTTACCCCTTATTTTCTTCCATTTTCTTCTCTGCTGTGTTTTTCCAACCTCACTTTGACCCACACCTTCACCATCTCATTTCGTAATTTCTCTCTCTCTCTCTCTCTCTCTCTCTCTCTCTCTCTCTCTCTCTCTCTCTCTCTCATGTATTTATTTATTTATTTTTCCATTCCTCAGTTCCATTTTCTTTGTGATTTTTGTCTCTCCTCCCCTTTACTTTTCACTTTATTTTTGCTTCATTGCAGTTTTACTCGTACTTAAATCTTTACCATCTTATTTCATCGCCTCTTTCATTCCTCCTCACTCAGTCCCCCTTTTATTTTTCCCTCTCTCTCTCTTCTCTTCTTTCCCTTTTTCCCTTTGTCTCCATTTTTGTCTTCTCCCCCTTTAATTTCTTTTCCTCCGCATATTATTTTATCATCCTTGCATTTCTGTAGCTCCCTCGTTCTATCTCTCTCTCTCTCTTTCCCCCCCCCTCACCTCCGCTTTCTTCCTGTCTTCACTGTTCCATTGCTAGTTCCCTCCTGTTTTCCTTTCTTTCTCCCTCTCAGCTTTTCCCCCTCCCTCCCCCATCCCCTTCACTTATTTATTACCGTCTTGCGCCTTTCCTTCCTTTCATTTTTCTCTCTTCGCCGTCATTTCTTTTTCTTGTGTTCATATCTGTCTTTCTCCTTGGTTCTTCTCAGAGCTCTTCTCCTGCCTCATCTACATGTGTCTTCCTCCTCTCTCCCTCCCTCTCTCCCTACATCATTTTCTGCCTCTCTTTGCCTCTCCTCTCTCCCTGCCTCCTTCCTCTCTCTCTCTCCCACTTTCTCTGCCCTTCTCCATTTCATCTCTGCCTTCCTTCCTTCCTCATTCTCTTCCTCTCTCTTTACCTTGTCTGTTTCTTGTCTTTTTTTTTTTTTTTTTTTTGCCGTCTCCCTTGTCTCTTACTCTTGATTTTTGTGCCTCTGTTTCTTTGCCTGTTTTCTTGTCTGCGTCTCTCTCTCTCTCTCTCTCTCTCTCTCTCTCTCTCTCTCTCTCTCTCTCTCTCTCCCTCCCCTACCTTCCTACCCCCCTTCTTTTCTTCCTTCCACCTTCCCTTTCTCCAACCCTAATTCATACTTTGCCTCCATCTTTGCCTGCCTTCTTCCCTACATTCTGCCTTACCTCCGTGCCTACCTTCTGCCTGCCTGTCCGTGCCTGGGCCTGCCTTTAGCGTGGCGCCGGGTGGCCTTATCTCTGCCTCAACTGCCACTCCTCCACCCCTCACATCATGCCTACCCTCTCCCTCACCACAGTCTCCTCTCCTTCTTTCCCTCTCTTCCTCCCTTATACAGTACTTTCCTCTCTCCCTTGCTTCTCACTCTTCTCTCTTCCTTCCTTCCTCCTCTCACGCTCTTCTCTCTCCCTTCCTCCTCTCACGCTCTTCTCTCTCCCTTCCTCCTCCCTCATCTCTCTCCTCGGATATTTTCTCCTCTCTCTCTCTCTCTCTCTCTCTCTCTCTGGTGTCATTGGTTCCTCCTCCTCCTCCTCCTCCTTCTTCCTCTTCCTTGCATTTGCCAGTGTATAATCTGCTTGCATGAAACTCTTATCTATGATGTTTCAATAATTCCTTGGTAATTGGACCAAGCTGTGGTTACTGGCTTGCGTGTGTGTGTGTGTGTGTGTGTGTGTGTGTGTGTGTGTGTAGTGCATGAGGGTTTTGTGTCGCAGCATAGATGTGTGTGTGTGTGTGTGTGTGTGTGTGTGTGTGTGTGTGTGTAGTCTGGTGCACCTTGTCTCGTGCTAATTAACCATGCTGACATTACCCCAGCCGGTGATGCCACAGGTAAGCTGATCCAGGCTGACTGACGCATCTGATCCACGTGTCTGATTGTCGTGTCAGGGGTGGACGGGGTAGTGGCCGAGGCTAGGCGCGGGTCCCTCTTATCTATCCCTCTTTTTACATCACCCATATTCTTTACCCCTGGAACATTTTTCTGGGAGGCTCGTTGCTCCTTCTCCTTTGCGAGTTAGTTTGCCTGGTGTATCTGTTTTTTTACGAGGTTTTGAATGGACGTAGTTTGTTTTAATATTATTCAGGAGGATGGTGATGTGTCATGTGCTGAATAAATCGCTAAGGAAGAAGGGTTAGGCATCTCCAAGGTCACCCAAAATACGTTATATCTTCCGACGACTTAAGAAAATGAGATACTGATGCTTAAGAGTTGTCGCGTCTTGAGAGGGTTCAAAATTGCGAGAGCGATGTACAGTTGGCAACATATGCATCTGGTACAGCATATGTGTGTGTAGCAGAGGTCGAGTATTTGGCAAGCGTGGCAGACATGACATAATCACATGTTTATTGGAGGCACTGACATGAAGGGACGCAGGTGTCAAATTGCAGTTGAATCGACTAGGTAACCGTGTAGCATGAACGTGGGAAATTGTACGTACACCTTCGACAGACACTGGCCCAAGTACATGTGTGGCCAATTGTACATGTAATCCCTTATTTTCTGACAGCCAGGCAGTGTGGGCATAAATTGGGGTTAGCCTGCATGCCACTTTTCATAGCCCATTCAGATCCCGAGTAGATTATGGCAGGCGTGGTTTACTTTCATGAGGGAGTTTAACATCTGTATGTCATTAACTGGAGGCTTGCTGCTTGAAGATCCTTGTTTAGCCTTTCTGAAGACGGTGGTTTCGCTCAGGTAATTAATTCATCACCATCTTAATAGGTATCTGTTCTTAATAGGGGTAATCAGTTGAGGTTAAGTTTGCGTCAGAGTCTAATCCCTAATCCAAGTGCCTGATCCCGAAGAGTAGCTAATCCATGTGTCTGAGGCTGTGAGTGTAGCGGCCCCAGCATTAGGAGTTCAGTGAAGCGAGTGATGGGAGTGTGTGTGATGGGATGTGTGGGGTGGGAGCGGTGTGACGGGGTGATGGGATCTGACGGGATGCAAGGCGGCCTCTATGCTTGATCTGACAACACAGCCCGCTCACCCACACCTGTTTAGAGAGAGAGAGAGAGAGAGAGGGAGGAGAGAGAGAGAGAGAGAGAGAGGGAAGGGGGAGGTACTAAGAGGAGATGTGTAAGAAGTGAGGGGAAGGGAGGAGGTGGAAAAATTGGAGTGGCAGGGTGAGAGAGGAATAAGAAACGGAAAACTGGAAGTGAGGAAAGGAGAGGAGATAATAAGACGTAAGCAAGGAGAAGTAAGGAAAGGGGAAGAGGAGGAAGAAGCAAGAGGAAGAAGGGGGCAGTGGATAATAGAGTGGCTGGAAGTGAGGGAGGAAGAGAATAAGAAGTGGGGAGGCGATGAGACCTGAGGGAGGGGAGAGGAGAGGAAGAAAATAATAAGACTGAGGCTGAGTGTGGTAAAAAAAAAAAAAATGTGAGAGGAAGAGAGGTAAAGAAAAATGAGAGAAAATGGGGAGGTAGTGAGAAGAGAAGAGGAGAGAGAAGAATCGGTATTTTCTTTATTACAGGTAGATACAACTAAAGGTAGAGGCCAGCAAAAACTTGTTCTTTGCGGAGAAGATTAAACAAAGGAGAGCGAAAACCAGGTAATCACAGGTAAAACTAATCACGTAATTAATTCTCCCACTTACACTGTTATAATCTGCTCTTCAATTGGTGATGCTACAGGTGCGTTGGATGACCGTCATATCGCCCCATTTTTTAACCGAAGAACTAGGAGGCTCTTTTGCAATATTCTGGGAAAAAAAAAAAAAAAAAAAAAACTTGGTAGGCGCCGAATACCACATGCCGAGGTTTCTAAAGACATTATTCACTGCCGGGCTGGTTATGGTAAAGGAGTGGATCAGGATTTATGTCCCCGCCTGTACCAATACCCAGGACGCACCGGTGGCATAGAGAGAGAGAGAGAGAGAGAGGGGTCACTAATCGCTCCACGTTCCTCAGAACCGACACGTCCTCCATCTTCTAGCGCCCCTCATGCATTATCCATTGAGAGAGAGAGAGAGAGAGAGAGAGAGAGAGAGAGTGAGTGAGTGAAGGGGGGAGGAAGATAATAACTGTATTATGTTGATTGTATCGGGCACTAACAATCTGGCATCGTAAAATTCATTTAAATATAACCCCCTACGTTACGCATAGCTGGTTCTTGCCCGGCAGAATTCTTTCACACAAGAAACGAGAGAGAGAGAGAGAGAGAGAGAGAGATTCAAGAACCAAACCTGGCATCTGCTTTGCACCTCATCACCACACCTGCTAAAAATATTCTCTCTCTCTCTCTCTCTCTCTCTCTCTCTCTCTCTCTCTCTCTCTCTCTCTCTCTCTCTCTCTCTCTGCCTGAATCTAAAACAACCCGTCTCTTTTTTTTCCAGCTCTCATTTTGATTGTCTTGTCTGGATTAACATTATTATATTTTTTTTCTTCCTTATGTAGCGAGTGGTAAATATAGCCATCCAGTTATCCCCCCGGCCGTCTGTCTGTCTGTCTGTCTGTCTGAAGGTGTGTGTGGAGGGGCGTTGGGGTGTAGGGTATTGGGGGGGGGTTATCAGTGAGTGAGAGAGGGTGGAGTGTGCATTGCTAGGCGCCTCTGTGTTACCCCGATACACCTCTCTGTATACCTTGCTACCAACACCAACACCGCTACCTGTGTGTGTGTGTGTGTGTGTGTGTGTGTGTAATGTATCCTTTTTGCATGTTATTCTTTATCAAAAATATGTTTCCGTAAGTTGAATGAAACAGATAGGGGCCGGCGATCCCACAGGTGGCCAGACACTACCTGTTGCTGATTAGGTGGGGGTGGGGAAGGGGGGTGGTGAAGGAGCGTGGGATAGAGAGGTGGGATGGTTAGAACACTTGGGGAAAGGGAGAGGAGGAGGAAGGAGAACAGGGAAGGGGGTAAGGAGGAGGGGGAAAGGAGGAAGCAGGGGTCGGTGGGAACGAGATATGGGGTTGGGTAGGGGAAGGAGGAGGGGGATGATGAGGTCAAGGGTAGTGGGTGGGGAAGGAGTGGCAGAACGAGAGGAGTACACGCAGGGGCTTTGTAATGATATGCCCTTTGATCTGCTGGATTTTACTGTATGTGACCCTCTCTTCCCTCTCTCTCAATCAGTCTCCAGCTATCTGCCTGTCTCTATTTCTGTTCCTCTGTGTCGCGTCTTTTGAGTACTGAACACTGAAGCATTACAGTGTTCTCTTTAGCTCTCGGTGTTCTAAGATGACCCTGTTCTTCCTTTCACTATCCTGCTGCTGCTTTACTAACTTTGCCTGTTTTCGTTACGTTCCTCAGTACCCTCGACCTATTCTCACCTCCTTTTTGCTTCCCCCTCCCCCCCTGCCTTTTTTTTTTTTCTAATTCGTCTTTTTCGTCCCCTTCCTTCCCCCCCCCTCCCCCAGTTTCTCCCTTTCCTCTCCCTCCTCTCCGCATCCCCTCCTCCTCTCTTTCTCTCTTCCTTTTTCACCATCTATCTTTTCCTTTTTCCTCTCCTCTCCCTACCTTGTTCTTTATTTGCTCTCTCATGACCTCCTCAGTCTCGTCTCCCTCCATCCTTTCGCTTCTGTTCTCCCTACTCTCCTCCCCCCTCTTTCCCCCGTGCCTTCCTCATTCCCCTCCCCCTGCTCCTTCCCACATCAGGCGGGCATGTAGAGTCAGTAAATCAAGTAATGGTGAACTCCGTAGTGCTTCTTGTACCAGTCTGCCATGTTGCTATGCTTCCACCTCGCTGCCTGTACCCTTAAATACCCCCTCCCTACTGCACCCCTACCTCTTCCCCCCTCTCTTACTGCACCCCTACCCCTTCCCCCATCCCTTACTACACCCCTACCTCTTCCCCCCTCCCTCACTACACCCCTACTTCTTCCCCCATCCCTCACTGCAAAGGACCATAAGGTCTGTTGCTGTTTGCTTTCCTGTGTCTCCCTCCCTCACCACAACCCTCTCCCCTTCACCCACACTTTCTTCAAAGCCCGGACCGACCAGGCTCTTGGGCATAGTTCGTTTACCTCGTTCTTTTTTACCCAGCAGTTCATTTAGGGACCTGGCCGTAACATTGACTACTGCGGGACGTATTCTAGGGCAAGACTGGGACTTAGAAAAACTGGTTATTTGCTTTTATGACCCCCCCATGTAGTCAAAATTCTATATCTTGTTTTTCTTCTTCTTCCCATTCTCTTTCCCTCCCTCATCACCCCAGCCCTACCTTCCCTCATCTCCCCAGCCCCCTACCCTCCCTCATCTCCCCAGCCCCCTACCCTGCCTCACCCTCATCCCCTCTCCCCACCAGCACATCACCCCCTCTCCCCACCAGCACATCACCCCCTCTCTCCTCCCTTCCATAGCCTCCCTGTCTCACTGCAACCCCCTCCCTTCCTTACCCCACCCGCTTTCCGTACCCTCACCACACCCTTCTCTCTTTCGTCTCCTACAGCCCTCCCCGCCCCCTCTCTCTCTCTCTCTCTCTTTCTCACACACACACACACACACACACACACACACACACACACACACACACACACACACACACACACACTCCCTCAACACGCCTCCACCCCCTCCCCGTCTCCGTTACTTTACATCAAGCCTGTCTTCTTCTCACCCTTACGAGAGAGAGAGAGAGAGAGAGAGAGAGAGTTCAGGGTTGATATGGATGTGGTAATAGGCATAATAATAGCAATATCCGTCCTATTAACCTGTTTTTTTTTTTCCACAATAATTAATAAACACATGTAAATCCAGTTCCAACCCTTCACCCTGAGGATATTGTTTTATTGAATTTTTTCTTTCGATTTTATTCAGTTCATGAGAGACTTTCTGAACTAGAGGAATTAGATATAGGCAGCTTTCGTGGCAACTTTTCCTCGGCGATTATTTTTGCCCATGACACCTCAGCATCTGTCATGTGTGTTCTAGTAATATCAGTTTTTCATCAGTAATATTGGAGAGGATACTGAGATGTAATATGTTGAATAAATCGCATAGGTAAAGATGTAACGTAACCCTCATAGTCACTTGTAATACAGACTTCATTTACCCAAGTTTGACGTTAACTGAAGGAAATTTTATGCGTGATCCTACTGTTTTTTTTTTTTTACCTGGCTTAGATTTTTGCCTTTTTGCTGCTTATTTCACGTAACTCATTGGCAGAATACAACAGCTCTATATCCATGCCACAGCACTTCTTCGTGACTAGCATCTGTGTGGTAATCTCTCTTACAACTCAGCATTCAAGATGGAGGGATGGCAATTTTAGGCCAAGTTAGAGTAAAAAAAAAGGGTATGATTATTGCAGCGTCCCTATCAATGTCCGCCATGAATATCGACTGGCATCTTAAAGGTAGATCACTCGACTCAAGATCTATAACAAACAATGCATACCTGAGAGTCTCGATAGGGCAGCGTTATCGGCAAATCAGTGGGTGGAATATTTACGACAAGATGATGTGGGTTATTTACAAGGAAGCGACGTAAATGGGTAAATGTGGATGGATGGGGGACCAAGGTGGAAAGGTGTGTGTGTGTGTGTGTGTGTGTGTGTGTGTGTGTGTGTGTGTGTGTGTGTACTGATTCTTTTTATACTGTATGTAAAATTTTGAGACACTGAAATACGTATTAATGATATTTTGGAAAGACATTTTATTTTTCATTTCATTTACTGATCATGTTTGCAGACCTCTTCCTTTATTAATTTATTCATGTTCATTTACATTATCCAGCTCCTCTCTCTCTCTCTCTCTCTCTCTCTCTCTCTCTCGTTTTTTCCCCTCCGTCAGTATGCACATTTTACGTCTCTGGTTTATTGTTACTCTCCAGGTTTTTATCACTGTTTTCAAAGGTTATGTCTGGAGTGGGTGTGGGGAGGGGTGGAGTGGGTGTGGGGGTGCGGGGTGGGGTGGGTGTGCGGTGCGAGGTTGAGTGGGTGTTGGGGGTGCTGGGTGGGGTGGGTGTGTGGGGTGGAATGGGTCTGGAGGTGCGAGGTGGGGTGGGGGTGCGGGGTGCGGTGGGTTTGGGGGGTGGAGGGTGGCGTGGGGTAGGGGGAGTCTTGGGTAGATAAAATGTCCTGGTAAAGCGAGGGATAGCCAGCAGGTCGATAGATAGAAACCTGATATTGGGGAAGGGGAAGGCGAAATTGAAAGATGAGATAGATAAATATGGAGAGAGAGAGAGAGAGAGAATAAACAGATTAATGAAGCCAGGTCGCCCTATTGACCTGACCCCGCCTCCAATTGTCCACTTTTGGTGTGTGTGTGTGTGTGTGTGTGTGTGTGTGTTAATTAGGGGTGATGGTTGTTTGTGATCATGAAGGTGAAAGAAAAAAATCAGGGCATAAGTAAATGAAAGTGGATTAAACAGATAAGATAGAATATTTATAAGTGGGCGGAGTAGAATGAGAGGGCGGTGGGTGTAAGGAATATGGGCGGACGGGATTCGCACACACACACACACACACACACACACACACACACACACACACAAACAAATGACCTTCTTGTTTTGCTTACGCGGAGGGCACCATGTTTTTTTTTTTTTTTTTTTAAGTTTTTGGGTATTTGGAGAAACTAGTTAGGGGATAATTAAAGCAAGTTCTCTCTCTCTCTCTCTCTCTCTCTCTCTCTCTCTCTCTCTCTCTCTCTCTCTCTCTCTCTCTCTCTCTCTCTACCATACTCATTCAATTATAATCTCAAAGTAAAACAGACACACCAAAAATAAGATAACAGTAAAGCGCGGAAGCCTGACACATGATGCTAAGCTGGAGATCCTTACCCTCTATATGACCCCTATCGACCGCACGAGGATCAGAAAGGCATACATTCTTCTAAGGTCAAATTTTCCCTTAGAACACGATCCCTATCAGTCGGTTTACTGTACATCCACGTCCCAAATTGAATCGCTGAGTGAAGAAGGTTAAGGGGAAAGCAAACTGTGTCCGCCAGTCTGACCGGCGTGGAGAAGTGGGAAAGAGGTCATGTATACTGTAGAGTTGGAATTGATCGCTAATTGTGCCCCTTCAGACCGGTGACGTCTTTTTTTTTTTTTTTCCCCTTGCTGTTATCAGGATATGTGTTGTTTTGTTGGGAAGAGAGCAGTGTATGTGTGTGTGTGTGTGTGTGTGTGTGTGTGTGTGTGTGTGTGTGTGTTATCGTTTCAATTTGTTAAATCTCAGTTTGGCAAATCTTTTCTGGAGATAGTAAGAGTGAAATGAATAACACGTCAGCGGGGGAAAAGGGTAGGTTCTACACACACACACACACACACACACACACACACACACACACACACACACACACACACACACACACACACACGTACGTCCCTCACAGTGCTTTCTTAATTGACATCTGTGCTCGTATATGTGTGAGTTGCCAGGCCACTTTTACATACACTCTTCCCATTTTGGTCTTCAGTAATTGACCCGCCGTGTTTTTCGATTTTTATATAGATTTTAATTGGGTACTTTCACCTTCAGCCTTCGGTGGGGTTTCCAGGGTTGAGTAAAATCGTCTGGTGCTGGGCGGAACTAAGTGGGTTTGCTGTCCTTCCGGGGTTTGAGAGGTAGCCCCATCAAGTGACTCCTAAGACTGAAGAAAATCGTCAGGTGGATGCAAGACTCAAGTAAGGAATAGGTCTTGGTGCTGTGAGGGTTAAGGAAAATACTATATATACTGAAGATGTGAAAGTAACACCCCCCCTATCCCTACCATACGTCTCTCCTTGGCCGTGTAAATCCGTAGCAAGATTAAGATGAATGAGGTGTGTTGGAGGTGAGGGTGTCGAGGTGGTGGTGATGTGAGGAGGGGTAGACAGGATCCAGGCCTGAGGAGGTGATTTGTGATGAAGCTCCAAGTGAGGCAAATTGGAGCGACAGGCAGGTGGATGGACAGGTAAATGAGAGGTGCCAGGTGGAGTGAATGTGGAGAGGCAGTCAGACAGGATGAGCCAAATGAAGTGAATGTGTAGCGATTGGTAGACAGGCGGAAGTGTTAAATGAAGTGAATGTAGAGCGACAGACAGACGGGAAGTGGTAGATGAAGTGTTGTAGACCCACAGACAGACAGACAGACGGGAAGTGCCGAAAGAAGTGAATGGAGAGCGATAGACAGGGCTATAAATGGACAGACACACTAGAAATATGACGTGAAGGTGGAACAGCAGACAGAGAGACCAAGATAGGAAGACGGACAGACAGACAGACACAGGAATTGATGAACGAAGTGAATGTTGACAGAGAAACAGACAGACAGAGACAGCAGCGGACAGTGAGGGCATGTGTGTCTGAAATAAACAACTGATAATCAAGGAAGCAAACAAAGCACAGATCACGAAGCAAGTTACCAGTGGGCCAGAGAAGGGGTTGTATTTTCCCTAGAGTTTTTTTTTTTTTTTTTTTTTTTTTTTCTGCTATGATGATATCGTTTTTAGTTTATGTTTATCACCGGGTAATAATTCGCTGAGGAGCAGGTGTTACGAGGTGCATGTAGCAGCGGTTGTACGTTTGATCTCACCTGATGAAGATCCCAGTGTGAATGGCCAGGTGTGGTCAGACCGGAGGGTGGATATGACTAGTAACCAAGGAGATTCATGACTACCTCAAAGGCTCATCGATTTTTATGCCCCAGTTCCGTCAGATGAAAGCAAACCTACTCTAGAAAAACAGACCAAGAATTCACATAAATAGACTTGTTTTATCTTAGCAGCGGTTTAAGATCTTTCGTGAATTCTTAGTAACAGTTTAAGATCTTTTCGTGAATTCCTAGTAACTGTTTAAGATCTTTCGTGAATTCTTAGTAACTGTTTAAGATATTTTCGTGAATTTTTAGTAGTTGCTTAAGATCTTTCGTGAATTCTTGGTAAGTGCTTAAGATCTTTTCGTGAATTCTTGGTAACTGTTTAAGATCTTTTGTGAAATCTTAGTAACAGTTTAAGATCTTTCGTGAATTTCGTAACTAAGATTTTTCCGTAGTTCTTTGTAATTGTCTAAGATCTTTCGTGAATACCTCCCCATCAGCATATTCTGGCGGGGAATTTTACGTGCAAGGTGTTCTCAATTAAGATTTTCCTTCCATTATCTGTCTGATCCCGTCCAATATATATATTTTTTATTTTTGTCTTCGTCATGATCGTCTCTTTTCTTTAATAATTCCAATCATACGTTTTTTTTTTTTCCTTCCATTATCTGTCTAATAATTTCCATCCTGTAATTCTTTCGTCTTCGTTATAATCGCCTCTCTTCTTTTGTAAACTATTTCCAGTCATATATATTTTTTTTCATCTTCTTAATCGCCAACTCTCTTCTGCGTTCATTATTTCTGTAGTAATTCTTATCGTATCGTATCAGCATCATCATCATCCCGTGTTTTATCTCATTATCTGTCTCGTAAATCAAGTAGGCATCATTCTGTAATCCCTATCTTGATTATCTCCTGTCTTTCGCTGTCTCTTAATAATTTACATCACTTTTTATTATCATCATTATCACCGTCTCAGTTTCTCGTGACAATAGAGTGAGTGCATATTTTTTTTTTTTTTTTTTTTTTTTTTTACATTTCGCTGACCTGTTTTTTTTTCTCACTCATAGTATAGTTTTTTTTTCACTAAAGGGCGTGTTTTCGAATGGGGGGGGGACTTAATCCTTCAATAAAATCCATTACTAATAGAGATCCTCCAAAGTTAAATAAAATCATTAAAAATATCGTCGGGCTGAAGGGGTTAAAGAAAGGGATCAAATATTTCTCATGTTTTTGTTCTTCGTCTTATATTTTTCAAAGCTATTTTTTTCTTTATTTTCTTTATTGTTTATTTTCCTTATAGTGAGTGTTGTGTGTATTTTTCCTCTCTCTCTCTCTCTCTCTCTCTCTCTCTCTCTCTCTCTCTATCTCTGTCTCTATCTATCTATCTGTCTATCTCGTTTGCACAGATAATCTCAAGACAATGACCCGCCTTATCAAAGAGTTATACGATACTGGTCTTCGGCGTAAAAACAGAACAAAAGGTTGGATCATTACAAGAAAACACGGATAATTGTTTTGGTGATGGGGATTCTTTGTTGATGAGTTGTTTTTGTGGTCCAGATAGACATGTATGGTGATGCTGAGGAGGGAGAAGAGGAGGAGCAAAGGGGAGGAAGAATAAACAGAGAGGAGAGGGGAGAAGAGGAGCAAAGGGGAGGAAGACTAAACGGAGAGAAGAGGAAGGGGAGGAAAAGGGAGAAGAGAAGGAGCAAAGGGGAGGAAGAATTAACGGAGAGAAGACGAGGGAGAGGAGAAGGGAGAAGAGGAGGAGCAAAGGGGAGGAAGATTTAACGGAGAGAAAAGGAGGGAGAGGAGAAACTGTAGGAATGTTGACTTAGAGAGGAAGGAGAGAGAGAGAGACTATCGAGAAGTAGAGGATCGAAGTGGAAGGATGGAGGGAAGAGGAGAAAGGGAGAGAAAAGTGAGAAGAGGAAGGGTAAAGGAGGGAAGAGGAAAGAGAAAGGGCTTGTGAAGAGGCTGGTGAAGGTGAATGGAGAGGACAAGGATGAAGGAGAAATGAGAGAGAGAGTTAAGAGAGTGGGACAAAAATGAAGTGAGATTATTGATCCACTGAACTAAGGGAGGTGGGTAGGTAGGTAGGTAATAGGTAGGTAGGTAGGTAAGTAGGGAAGTAGATAGGTAGATAATGACTGATGTAGGAAGGAGGATTGAAGAAAGCTATGGAGAATTGATACTAGAGGTGAAAGAGGAAGTAGAATGATGATGATGAGGAGAAGGAAGTAGGAAGAAGCCGAGGAAGAAAAGGAGAAGGAGAAAGGAAATACGGGGGAGAAGAAATAAGGGATACCACAAGGAGAGGGAAGGCGAAACGACTGCAGGAGGAGGGGGAGAGGAAGACCAAGGATGGGAGGAAAGAAGAAGTTGTACCGCACCGCTAGAAGGTGGGAGGGTTAGAAATGAAGAAGACGGAGGAAGAGGAGGAGAAGATGGAAGAAGAAAGCATGAAAGGAAAGGATGAGGAGTAGTACTAGGAGGAGGGAAGAAGAGACATGAAGAAAGAAGGGGATGAAGATGAAGACGGGAAGGATTAGACTGAAAAAAGAAGAAGGAAGAGGAGGAAGAGGAAGAGGAGAGGACAGGGCAGCATCTTCACTAATGGTCACTCAGATATCCCTCCTCCACCTCGTCTTCCTCCTAATTAACGAGCTCCTCTTGATGGATGGAGGAGGGCACGAAGAGGAGGAGGAGGAGGAGGAGGAGCAAGAAGAGGTGGAGGTGAAGGAACCGAAAAAGACGAGGAAGTGCAGAGGTGAGAAGTGATTGAATGCAGGGTAAATAATGATGGTAATGATAATAATGATGATGATGATAATTATGATGATGATGAGGAGGAAGAAGAAGAAGAGGAAGAGAGGAGGGAGCCGTGGGGAAGAATAAGGAAGAGAAGAGAACTGTCAGAGAGAATGGTTAATTGGAAGAAGAAGAAGAAGAAGCTGAGGAAGAAGAGGAGGAGGAGGAGGAAGAAGGGGGGGTGGGAGAAGTGACTAAGTGGAGAGAAACTAAGACACAGATCAGAAAGCAAAAGAAGGAAGGAAGGAATGAAGAAGCAAAAATTAACAACGCAGATAAAAAATAAAATAAAATAAAAGATTCAGATAAGATGCTTGAGAAAAATGAAACGTCAGATGGGTTTGGAAATAAGAATTAAAAAGAGAGAGGGGGGGGAGAATCAAGGCGAGAGAGAGTGAGAAAATTTACAGCGTGCTAAAAAAAAAAGAAAAAGAAAAAAAAAACTGATTTAAATTAGTTACAAAAGATAAGAGAAGTAAAAAAAAATTATAGACGAGAGTTAGGTGTAGGGAAGAAATGGAGGTGGTTGAGAGGAGAGGGAGACCAAGAATGCGATGGAGGGATGGAGTGCTTGGAAGTGGAGTCGTTATTGAGTAGGGAGAGAAACACCTGGAGGCCATTGTGTCGAGGCAGCCCCTCACAGGATACGGCGTCAGGCATTAGACATAGTAAATAAAGTAAATAATATCTATTTTTAAGCCTATTTATCTATTGCCAGAGGACTTAATCCCGTAAGGAGTGGCCACAAACAAATATCCTCCATGTGATCGCTGCCATCCCTCCAACTCACATCTCCGTCATATACCTCTTCACCCTATCGTCTTCTTATCCTCGGTCTTCCCCTCCACATTAAAGGGGAAATTAGCCCAAGGAGAGAGAGAGAGAGAGAGAGAGAGAGAGAGAGAGAGAGAGAGAGAGAGAGAGAGAGAGTGAGCGTCGTGAGAAAGTGGTTTAAAATAATTGTAGAAAAAAAGGAAAAAGAAATTGAAAGATGAGGTGTATACAGGTAAGTATGAAATAATTAAAAGAAAAAAAAAAAAGGTGTTTGTTGACGAGATGAACAGTAGAAGAGAGACCGTATTAGAGTTGCAGATAAGAGAGATAATGGGCTAGAAGGTAAGGGGTTTTGAAGATGGATTAGGAGGTGGGGAGATAAGTGCTAATCCTGCTTACACTAGTCGCCCCTCCACGCTAAGCTGCAGGAGCGTAAAAGGAAAGAAAAAATGAAGAAGGAGAATGGAGGAACGAAGAAGGTGGAGAAGGAAAGAAATTGAAGAAAATGTAAAAGAAGCATTTAACAGAAAGGAGAAGAGAGAAAGAAAATGAAAATGAAGCGTGGTTAAGCGAGGAAGACTAAGAAGAGAAAAAAGAAGAAAAGGAGAAAGGAAGGAAGCATGACCGACAGAGGAAGGAGAGTAGGAGCGAAAGAAGATGAAAAAAAGATGGCATGAATGAGAGAAAGGAGAGAGAAGGAAGCTGATGAAGAGGAAAATTAAAGGAAGCATGGACGACAGGGAAAAGAAGAGGAGGAAAGAAAGAAAATGAGTTTGAACACAAAGAAAAAAACAAATAACTAAACGTGAGAGAGAGGTAAAAAAAGAGAGAGAGAGAGAGAGAGAGAGAAAAGAGAATGCATGAGCGAAAAGAGAGAAAGAAAAAGAAAAATAAGATCAGAACGTACAAGAAGAGGAGAAGAAAGAAGAAGGAAGAGGAAGCATGAAAGAAGAGGAAAAGAAAAGAGGAAGAAAGCGTGAAATAAACGGAAAAGAAAGATGAAAGAAGAGAAAGCATGAAAGAAGAGGAAAAGAAAGAAGGGAGAGAAAGCAGTAAAGAAGAGGAAAAGACAGAAGAAGGAAGAGAAAGCAGGAAAGAAGAAGGAAAATCAGAACGTAAGAGGAGGAAGAACGTGAGATGTATGAAGGAACGTGGACCAGTTTTTTCGTTTTTTTTTTTTTCTTGTTTTCGTCGGTCGCTGCAAATTCAAGGTACTTTTTTTTTTTTTTTTTTTTTTTTTTTTTTTTTAGTGTGTGTACCCAGATGCCCCCATTAATTTATACACGTCATGCTGCTTGTGTCACTGGGGGGCGGGGGGGGAGAAGAGGGGGGGAAAGAGGAGGGAGGGGAAGTAGTAAGGAAGGGGGAAAAGGGGGAGGAAGAGGGAGGGGAAATGCTAGAAGGAAGAGAGTGGAAGGGTCGGGGAGAGGAGAGGGGAAGGGGAGGGACAGGGATGGGACACAAGAGGGGAAGTGAGAAGGCGAAGGGAGGGGAAAGATGAACGAGGGAGGAGAGGAGAGAGACTGAAGGGAGAGAAGGAGGAAAAGAGAATGGTAAGGGGAAGTGGTAGGGATTTAGAAACAAGAAAGAAAAAGAAAAGAAGATAGACGATAAAATAGAAGAAGATAACGATTAAAGCAGATTTTAAAGTATCGGTAGAAGAGAATAAGAAAATAGAGAGAGAGAGAGAGAGAATCAGACCGTGTGAACGAAGGATAAAACCAAAAAATAACAATAACGGGCACAAGAAGCAGAGGCAGCCAGCAGACAAGGCAAGCAGTCCACAATTTCTGCTTTTTTGTCACTTTTTTTTTTTTATCCTCACCTTTTTTTTTTTTTTTTGTCCTCCTCCTAACACTTTACACTTATAAGGCTCGTGATAAGTGGCGGTGGTGGGGACGGTAGTGGTTTGGCGGGCTTTTAAGTGTACTCTGCATTCCAGTGTGTTAAGTAGGATAAGTGGGGTTTTTGTGGGAAGTGCGAGGGGTAGGTGGTGCTAGTGGGGGGTGGTGGGAACGCGTGTTTGGTGGTGGTGGTGGTGGGGGGGGTGTAGGTGGTAGTTGTGATAGTGGTAAGTGGTGAGGTGGTGGGGATGCTCTTTAGGTGGTGTTTGTGATGGTGGTGTAGGTGGCAGTGGGTGGTAGTTGTAAAACTAAGTGGATTAATGAGTGTAGGTGGTGGTAGTGGTAGTGGTGCTGGTGGTGGTAGCTGTAAGAGTAGTGATTAATGAGTGTAGGTGGTGGTGGTGGTGGTGTTGTTAGTGTTATGTATGTGATCAGCTTTGACTGTGGGTGCAATATTGAGCGAATGTGTATTGTGTTGATGAAGGTGGAAGGTGTTGTGTGGTGCTGATCAGTGTGATGCTGTTGGTGTACTGCTGGTGAGGGATGGTGGTGTGTTTGGGTGGTGTTAATTCTATATAAGTGAATTTTGATGGTGTTGGTGTGATTGGCGATAATTGAGTGTAAGTGTTAGTCCGCAGTATCGGTATGGTGCTCAGGGTAAGGGGTGTACAGTGTGTCTTGGTAGTGGGTGTAGGTGCTTATATAGTGTCAGTGGGTGTAGGTGCGGTGTTGGTGAGAGTGTAGTTACTGTTGAGAGGACCCAGTTGAAGGTGGAAGGTCATGCGGGAATCGAGAAGCGCTATCACAGGTAACGGAGACACTCAGATACGGGAGCACTCAAGCAGCAAGGTTGACTCCACACATAAACACCCAATTAGTCGTTTATTGAGTTGTTGCTTCGGAGTGACGCTTGAGGTGGGTTTTGTTACGATATAAGACTGCGAGGTTGTTGTTGTGTGGGAGGTAGCCATGAACAATACACAGACGCTCACACCAACAGGATGCCAAATATATAATACACACACACACACACACACACACACACACACACACACACACACACACACACACACACACACACACGGCTAATGATAACCCCGACCCGACAACCTCAAAACAACAGGTGCGTCCTCCACCCCATACAACGTCATCCAGGTGGGCGCCACATGCCGACCAATCCCACTTTCGACCATGAGTGAGCACCAGACACAAATCGCCGACCGAATTACAGGGAGGGCAGCTTGAATACATGCCAATCGTCCAGCAGATTGTATTCATCGCCTCTAATGAATGGAGGGGTCGCTATCAGTCGGTGTAGCCTAGTTTTTTTTTTCTTTCTTTTCTTTTTTTCTTTTTTCTTCCGTGTCAAGCACCCACTAGCAACTTCTCGGCGTTTCCCAGACTCCGAGAGGGCCGGCGGGGGTCGGGTTTGTTGATCCGGTTTCTGGCGTTACCGAAATAGGGCAGGTACTGTTACGTTGCTGGGGGCGCGTTGTTAGGTGTTGTTACGTTAGTGCGGGCGCGTTGTTAGGTACTGTTACGTTACTGGGGGCGCGTTGTTAGGTACTGTTACGTACTGGGGGCGCGTTGTTAAGTGTTGTTACGTTACTGGGGGTGCGTTGTTAGATACGGTACTGTTACGTTACTGGGGGCGCGTTGTTAGGTACTGTTACGTTAGTGCGGACGCGTTGTTAGGTAGGTAGTTGGTTGGCCTCTACACTACCAAGTCGATTCTTTTATTTTTTTCCTGGTTAACGCGAGACTATTTTTTTCATTCTTCTCTTTCTTTTCCTTTTTTTTTTTTTCCTGAGAATAAGCCTGATGGGGTGAAGGCCTTAATATGTTCGATGCAATTATTATTTTTACAAGATTTGTTCATTTATTTATTTATTTATTTATGTTATTCTGGTTACATGACGATTTTTTGAAGCTCAGGGTGGCCGCTCGTACTAAAGAGGTTTGCAGCTCCACACAGATACCGTACACACCTAGACTGGGGAGGGGAGGGGAAGGGAGGGGAGGGGAAGGGAAGGGAAGGGAGGGGAGGGATGGAGGTGAGGAAGGAGCGGGAGAGGGAAGGGGGATAGGCTGTAGGGTTCCTCTTGTAATAAAATTCTGTTCGTTTTAGTAGCTTACTTTTGACTCCACGGTGACGGATCCTTCCTCAGCTGAGTAAAATCGTCTGTTGGTAGGCAGGAGGAGTTGAAAAGACCTCATCGTAGTGAAGGGGTTGTTAGAGATCGTTTCTAAGCCCTATCACTAATTGTCTTCTCGTGGTTGAATGAAAATCGTCTGGTGATGACAAGAAAAATAAAAAAAAATCGTTGTTTTGTTTGGTTAGCAGCCTCACATACACTCATAAGGATAGGAGGGGGAGGGCGAGGCATGATGGGGTAAGGAGGGGAGGGGAGGGGGAAGGGGAGGCAAGGGGAAAGGAGGGATAGCATAATTGGGAGAAGGGCGTGGTAAGGTGAGGGCAGGGGAGGGGGAGATGAGAAAGGAATAGGGAGGAAAACAATGGGGGAGAGGAAGAAGTGAGGGTGGGATGGGGAATAGAAGGGGAAGGGGTAAATGAAAGATGCAGAGGGAGGATGAGAGGGGAAAGGAAAGCGTAGGGTTAAATTGAGGAAGGGAATGCTGAAGAAAGGGAAGAGGAGGAAGTAAGGAGACGGAGAGAGAGTTACAGGTGGAAGGGGGAAGGAGTGAAGAGAGTAAGGTAGGGGATGTAAAGAGGGAAAGGACAGGGAGGGGGGATGAGGAAGGGAAGATGAGGTTTGTGAAGAGGGGAGTCAAAGAAGTGAGGAGGTGGGGAGGGGAAGAGGGAAGACGGAATGGGAGGGGAAGTAGAAGGGAGAAGGAAATGAGGAGGGGTCTGGGGAGGGTACAGAGGTAGAGAGGATGGGGAATAGAGAAAATAGTGATGGATGAGATGAGGGGAAGTGAGGAACCAAAAAAAATGCAAGGCAGGTGGAAAATAACTGATAGTAATCATGAATGTCACTTTACATTGTGTGTGTGTGTGTGTGAGAGAGAGAGAGAGAGAGAGAGAGAGAGAGAGAGAGAGAGAGAGAGCCTGTGCATTAACCTTTCACCTGATTGTAATAGTTTTTTGCCTTAGTTATTTTCTTTCCCAATTTCTAGTGTCTCTCTCTCTCTCTCTCTCTCTCTCTCTCTCTCTCTCTCTCTTCTTATCTCCCCTTCTTTGTCTTTCTTCTGTCGTCTCAAATCTGATATTCTCGCCCCACCCTTCCCTCTCCCCCCTCCCCCCTCCCCCCTCTTTAGCCCTGATTTCTTCCTTCCCCCTCCCCTCCCACCCCCTCTCGTCTCCTTCCCCTCCCTTCATCCTCCTCTCCTTCCCCTCCCTTCATCCTCCTCTCCTCTCCCCTTCCTTTTCTCCATTTCACATTTCCTCTATCCCCTCTCCCCTCCACTTCTGTATCTATTCTCTCCCCTCTCCCCTCCACTTATCTTCCTCTCCCCTCCCTTCTCCCTAATTTCCACCTCCACATCTCTCCCCCCCCTCCCTGCCCTGTTCCCCCTCTCTCTCTTTGCCACAGCTGTCGTATTCTCTCTCTCTCTCTCTCTCTCTCTCTCTCTCTCTCTCTTTCCTGCCTCCTCCTTTCACCTTAATCGTACCCGTGTTCCTGTCTTTTTTTTTTTCCTAATATTTCTTTTTTTTTCTCTCTCTCTCTTCCTTTTGTCTCACTCCTATCCCTCTCGATCTTTCCCTCTCTACCATTCTTCCTTCATCTATTTCCTGTTGTCATTTCCTTCTTTCCCTCTTCCTGTTTGTCTTGTTTCCTCTCTCTCCCATCTCATTTTCCTCTTCCTCTTCCCTACCTCCTCCTCCTCCAGTCCTTCACTACATCTTCCCTCTTTCTCCCTCTTCTTCTCTTTCCATATTTCCCCCTCTTCCTCATTTCCCATTTCTCTTCCCGCCTCTCTCTCTCTCGCTCCATTTTTCTCCTGTTTCTCTCTCCCTCTTGTTTTTGCTGTCCTTTCTTCCTCTTCCGTCTTCATTTCTCTTCCTCTTCCCTCTTTCTCAGTCTCCTGTCCTTCCTCTTTCTCTCCTTTCACTTCATTACTCTTCTGCTCTTCTCCCCTCTCACATTCTCGCTCCTGTTCTCCCCTCTTGCTTTCCCCTCCTCCTTTCCCCTCTTCTCTCCCCTCCCCCTCTAGTCCATCTTCTCTCCCCTCTTCTCTCTCCTCTCCTCCTTTCTTCTCCCCCTCTCTCTCTCCCCAACGCCACAACAGATGGTCGACCAAACTTAATTTTTACAACCCAATCATGTCAACTTTTTTCCTTGCTCTCTCCCCCTCTCCCCTCTCCCTTCCTCTCTCTCCTCACTATCCCCGCTCCTCCCCCCCCTCTTTCTCCCTCCCTCCCTCTTGATACTAAAGGAGTGGAGGCAACCTGCTCCTTCTCTCTCTCTCTCTCTCTCTCTCTCTCTCTCTCTCTCTCTCTCTCTCTTTCCATCTCTCCACACACACACACACACACACACACACACACACACACACACACACACACACACACACACACACACACACACACACACACACACACACTCATTCTTTCCTTTCTTTCTCTCCCTTTTTTCACATCCAAAGCTGTCCACTTCCCCTTCTCTCCCTTACTCCCTCTATATTTTCTCATTTACTCCCTCCTCCCTCCCTTCGTCCCATATTTCCTTACTTCCTTCCTGTTTTCTCTCTCCTCCTTCTCTCCTTCCCTCCCATCTCTCCTTACCTAGTTTAGCACAGGTATGGTTAGCCCTTTCAGTACGAGTCTCCCAAGCTGAGTAGTAACAGAAGACGTCATCGTAGTGAAAGGGTTACGTAAGACTAACCTCTTCACTACGAGGAGCCTTTCGAGAGGGTAAGAAAATCGCCAGACGGTAGTAAAGGAAAATTAAAAAGTTATATTATTCATTTTTTTTTTTAATTTAATGGACACTTTTTTTTAACCTCTTTATTAGTAGATCCAACCCCAACCCCCCCCCCGCCGCCGCACTCCTAGAAAAATCGTCTAGCATTATCAAGACTAAGATGAAGAAGAGAATAATTGAGATGGTTTGGGTCCTATGCAGTGGCCGATGGAGTGTGTGGTGTCGTGCTAATGGTGTGGTGTGGTGTGGTGTGGTGTGTTGTTGGGTTGTGTGGTGTGGGGTTGTGGCGATATTGTGTGTGGTGTTGTGTGATGCTGTTAGGGTTGTATGTTACGTGACGTTGTGATTAAGTCTTTCAATATACCAACTCCCTTCATGTCTTCTTTGCACCCCACATCTTGCCCTTTATCTCACTCTGTTTTTTTTTCACTGTTTCCATTTCCCCCGTCTTTTTTTACCGTTTCTTTCCGTTTCTTTTGTCCCTTTTTACTGTTTCTTTCTCTTTCTGTTTCTCCTCTCACCCTATTTTCCACCCCTCCTCTTAGTGTGTCTTTTTCATCCCTTATTTTCCTTACAGATTTTTTTTTTTTTTACTCTGCATCTTTCTTCTTTTCCCTTCTCCCCTTCTTCGTTTACTATGTTAGGGAGTGGAGGTAAATATGCATCCTCCCTTTTTTCTCCCCCTCTCCTCTCCCTCCCCTCCCTCTCCCCCTCCCTCCTTTGCTTCTGTCCCTTGTCTTCCCTTCCCCCCCCCTTTTTTTTCCCTCCTCCTCCTCCTGCTCCGCCTTCTTTAATGCTTCTTGTCTTCCCTCCTCCTCCTCCTCCTCCTCATCATCATCATCATCATCATCATCATCATCCCCTATCTTCTTTGTCCTCCCTCCTCCCTCTTCCTACTCCTTCCTCCCCTTATCCCTTTCACCTTCTACTCATCCTCCTTATCCTTCTCCTCCCCCTTTGAGATGTGTAACTAATATTTTTTTTTTCTTTTTTTTTCAGGTAAGGATGACATGCTGTTCTGGCTACGCTGCTCTCGGATAAGTTTTTAATTATCATTCTATTTCATTCTCCTTCATTCCTTCCTTCATTTTCACTCATTCATTTCGTCGTGGATTATTTTTTTTTTTTTCTTCTGCCTGCGTGCTTGTGTTCCCCTTTCCAAATATAATCTTTCGCTCTTCTGTTTTAGATTTTTGGTTTTTCATTATAGTTGCCTTGTGCATATTGCTTCATTCTTTTTTTTTTTCTCTTATTTTTTTTTTTTTTTTTTTTTTTTTTTTTTTTTTTTTTTTACTGTTCCGCCACCAGTTTCAGAATCGTTTGCTTAATTTTTTTTTCTCCCCAGCCCATTCACTCCCCTGTTATTGTCACTTATCTTTTCATTTTATCTGAGTTTATCTCCATTTACCTTCATTTTATGTCCATTCATCTCTCAATTTATATATATATATATATATATATATATATATATATATATATATATATATATATATATATATAATATATATATATATATAATATATATATATATATATATATATATATATATATATATATATATATATATATATATATATATATATATATATATATATATATTTTATCCCATTTTCTTTAACTTCATTTGGACTTCATTACCTTCGCCAAGGAGGTTATGTTTTCACCCCTGTCCGTTTGTTTGTTGGTTGGTTGGTTTGTGAGCAAGATTACACAAAAACTACAGGACGGATTTCCACGAAATTTTGTAGAAGAATGGGCCTTGGCCCAGAATAGACTCCATTAAATTTTGGTGCGGATCCGAATAAAGTTGCGGATCCAGGATTTTTTTTTTTTTCACTTTAACATTACGAGATAGGGCGTTTTTCGGCATTTTCGTAAATTTTTCAGTGAACATTACATGGATCTTGATGCAAAAAATCAGGCATATTTAGGATGTTGGTATCTACGAATGAGTACAGTTTGGCGCGAATCCATGTAAAATTCCGGATCCAGCGGATTTAAATATGCTTTTATAGGGGGGTAGTCTTTTTCCAGCTGCCGTACAGTAACAAATGATATGCGCTGTTTTCTTGGCTGTTACAGTGAGTTAAAAAATTATGATTTAGAGTTACGGGTAGTTTAAAATTATAGTGTTACAACTTACAGGGTCATGAGTTTGATGTTGGATTAGACTTGATTGAATTAAAAGGAACTGCATGTTGAGCCTTGGCGGAGGTATGCGCTCTACTGAGTGCCATTCTGGTTTTATCTGTAGTTATCCTTATCTTTCATTGCCTTTAGTTTTATCTCCTTTGGTCTCTCTCTCTCTCTCTCTCTCTCTCTCTCTCTCTCTCTCTCTCTCTCTCTCAAAGGAAGCTCCTGTTTATTTACTTAGAAGATTATTTGAGTCAGGCGATAGGTCTTATTACGAGCGAGCGAGCGCAGCGAGCGAGGCGATGTTACTTTCAGCCGAAAAATGAGCTGCCGGACACGACACGTCAACCGCGATGGTTTTCAGAGGCCAATAACTACACTACTATGTGAGATGGAGAAGAGAGTCTTTCAGCAGGTAGTAGATATATTCAATAAAGTTTGTTTCTAGCTACGGTATATATTTACTCATGAAACCAAAGAAACCCCTTGAAATCCCAGCTTTCCTAGGGAGTGTACCGAGGGCTTCAACTGACATGCTCCACTAGGAAATCGAATTAAAAAAGATTTCCTGCTGTAACACTGTGTTTTCTTACATGAATTCAAACAGTTAGTTATCGGATAATACGCTTATAATTTTACATGAACGTTTTTTCTGTGTTTAAGTGGTGAAATCAGCAAGGGTAATCGCCCCATTTCTGGATTTTATTATTTGATCAATGGCTAAGCGTATACTGACGCAGTTCGTTGACGCGGCAAGTCGGGAGCAGAGAATTGAACATTGCGCGTGGGATAAATGCTACGGCGCCTCGCTTATGCACGTCCAGAGAGAAAACTTGAGAAAGTAAATATTTTGGCTCAATTATTCTTCTGTAATTGTTCAGCTACCTCACCAGAAATATTGAAAGTTTACACCAATATGAAATTATGATGACAGGTGTATGTACAAACTCTCGCTCGCTCGTCACGCACTCACAAAGCGCACATAACTGGTATAAGTAGGGCCGAATCTTAAGTTCTGTGTAGTCTGTGCTCTCTCTCTCTCTCTCTCTCTCTCTCTCTCTCTCCCGGATCTTTTCTTTCTTCCTTCAACAGCTGGAGTGTAATTGCTCGAAGGCAGCTCACACACACACACACACACACACACACACACACACACACACACACACACACACACAGAGTACTTCTCGTGCATGTTACTCCAATGGACATTTACTCCTCCACGCCTCATTC
Organism: Coenobita brevimanus; assembly: GCF_032717465.1. Taxonomy (NCBI): domain Eukaryota; kingdom Metazoa; phylum Arthropoda; class Malacostraca; order Decapoda; family Coenobitidae; genus Coenobita; species Coenobita brevimanus. The sequence goes on from NC_137056.1 coordinate 36,473,598, forward strand.
ACCACCTCACCCACACAGTCACACCTGTCATGCACATTACCACTTAAGGTGCCAACAGGTGCTTGGGCATCGTTTAGGCGTCTTGCTTGATTACTTAAGTGGACCTTTAAGAATACGTGTGGACACTTAAAACTCTGACTTCTCCCCCTCCTCTTTTTACCTCTCAGGTCATCTGCATTGCCACTTAAGGTATATACAGGTGCGTGGGCTCTTTTAGTCATGTCTCGTCATGTTACTTAAGTGGCCGTATAAAAATGCTTTGGTGACACTTAAACTCTCTCTTCTCTTCCTCTCATTGCCTACATTTCTTTCCTCTTTTTCCCTCCCGTTCTCTCCACTAGTTCTACTCTTTTGCTTCTTCTCGTCTTTCCTCTTACTTCTTTCCTGTCTTCTCACCTGTATTTTCTTCTCTCATCACACTCGAGAATTGAGACATTTTCTTTTCTCCCCCTTCCCTCTCCCACTCACCTGTTCCCCTCCCTTCTTCTCCCCCCTCCTATATCGAAAAGGGGAGACATTTTCATTTTTTCTCCCCTCACCCCCTCCCAAGCTAGAGTTCTATTATACAGTTTTTTCTTTCGGCCAGACCGCACTGAGATTTATTTTTATTTATTTATTTATTTATTTATTTTCTTTTGTGTGTAGCCTGGTAGGAGGGGGAATGGTTTTGTTCGGCTCTCACAGATTTGGTTATGCTGGGAGGGGGAGGGCATGTGGGTGGTGATGGATGTGGGGGTGGAAAGGGGGTTGAGTTGAGGTGACATGGGGATGAGATTTTAGTAGGAGGTGCGAGAGAGTGTGAGTGTGGGTGGGAGTGAGTTTACGAGGGTGTAGTTGCCTGTGGGTGTGGGTGTAGGTGGGTGTGGTCTTTTTGTAAGCATGTGTGATGGTGGAGGGTGTGTTTTGCAGTAGGGTGTGGTGTTAATCATTATCTGAGAAGATGAATGTGGGTGGGCGTTTGTGTACGTGGGTGTATTGTGAGGGATTGTTAGGTGGGCGTGGTGTCAGTGGGTGTGTAGGTGACTGTGGTGGTGGAGTGTGTCTGTGAGGGATTGTTTGGTGGGTGTGGTGATGGAGTGTGTCTGTGTTGGTGGGTGTGGTATCAATGCATGTTCCTTTTGCTTTTTTTGTAATGCAAGCAAGAAAGAACCAAAGACAGAGACCCTGCAAGATTTGTCCATTGCAAAGAAAGCTGAACAAGAGAAAACCAGAATCAAAATATATTCATTTCTAATTTCCTGGACGCGTGACATTTGAAAGACTGGAAGTGTGTTAGGTTTTATGGAGTGAAGGTGTGAGTACATCAGGGAAGTGTAATTGGGTTTGGTCATTGCCCCAAGTCGCATGAAAAACTGAGGGGATGGTGTACACTCTCTCTGACGCGGGAATCTCCCTGAAGAAATCTGAAATATATATATAGCCCCAGAGAAAGGTGTGGTGATGGTGGAGGAGTGTAGGTGGGTGTAGGTGGGCGGCTTTTATGAGGTCACACTTGATGTCCTGTAGGTGGTGAGTGATGGAATAGGCATTGTTAAAGGGTAGGCAGGTAGGTCGGGTGATACAGGTGATGGGTGAAGGTGGGGCTTAAGTGTAAGGTATATGTAAGTGTATGTTTATTAAGCGGGTGTAGCTGTTTTTAGTTCACCTGTAGATAACCAGGGAATCATCCACCATTACAGTTTCGTCTGAAGAGTGTTGACATCCAGCGAAGGGTAACCAAAGTCTATAGTAATGCTTGTCTTGATTGGCATGGGTTTTCTGCAGTGTGTTCAGTAAGCCTTAGGAATGTACATAATTCCCTCGTTGTACCACATGTCCAGGTATATTAAAAGTACTATGGAGAGCACAGCGATACTGTACCCGAAACACAATAGCAACTCTGTCGGAACACCTGCACAGGAGAAAATGACCTTAATTAGATCGGCCACCTGTAAATCACGGCTGAGGTGTAATTAAAGCTTTCGTTACGGTGGCGCCATTGTAATTTAAATCGTGCTGTATCCAGACATTTGCTTTCTTCAGCTTAGGAGAGATTTTACTTACTGAAGGGGTTAGATAAAGGCTTCGTTTACCCCTTCACTACAAGGTCGGTTTCTTACTCTAAATATATAATCGTCTGGTGGTAGGAAAATAAAAGAGAAAAAAAAATGTTATCGTAGTGAAGGGGATAATTAGAACAGCCACCTGTAGACTAACGCCAAGGTGTAACTAAGCCTTCAGGCCGGGGACACCTTTGTGAGTTTTTCTCCTTGCCATCTCCAGACGATTTTATTTCTACTCTGCATGGGATAGACTTTCTTAGTGGAGGGGTTGAATGTAGCATTAACGAAGCCCTTCAGTACCACAGGCCTTTTCTGATTTGGATTAAAATCATCAGGTAGCAGTATAGAGATTAATTAAAATATACCTCACCTGCATGTAGAGGGTTAAGGACAGGTAAGGACTACGGGGCATTTAATTTTTTTGTGGGTTGGGTTACACAGGTGTGGGATGAAGGTGTATAATTAATGCCATACACCTGTTGACACACCTGAGGGCAGAGAAGGTAGAGGAGGGCAGGTGTGTGAATGAGGGTGTCAGAGTTGAATTAGTTGCGATAGGGTTAGGATGACGACGACGATGATGATGATGATGTTGATGATGACGATGATGATGGCAAGTGTTTGGGTTACCGAGTTTGTAAGCTGTATTAGTTGGAAATAAGAGGATGATGATAGCTGTGGTAGTGGTAGGTAGTTGGATGAATGAGTGTGAAAAATGGGGTTATGAACATGGTGATGATGATGATGATGGTAGATTAAAGATGATGAGATTGATGATGATGGTGATGATGGTCGTGGTGGTGTAGTGGGTTTTGAAAGATGCTGGTGTAGATATTTGGATCAGTGAGTCGGGAATTTGATACAGAAAGTGTGAAGATAACACAGGATGATTGGTTTACGGTAAAGGGGTGCAGATGTGGAAAAGGAAAATAGCATAAGATAAACAGTAGAAGACGTGTGTGTGTTTGTGTGTGTGTGTGTGTGTGTGTGTGTGTTTGTGTGTGTGTGTGTGTGTGTGTGTGTGTGTGTGTGTGTGTGTGTGTGTGTGTGTGAACGAAGACGTGTACGCATGAGTAAGTGTGTAGGTAACAGGTGTGGAAAGGAGCGACAGGTGTGCTGGGGAAGCGGGTGTTAATAGGTGTAAAGGTGTGGATGGCAGGTGTGGAGAAAGTTCACCTGTACTGGCATGATACCCTTTCCACTAATTTGCTTCCTATTATACACTGAATTATCGCTTTCCTCCTATTACTGCGTGTTTTCTCCTTGCCCTACTTTCTCCCACGGGCTCTTATTCCTATGATTATCTCAGCTAAGTGTTCACCTTCCTGCATATCATCTACCTTGCACTTCAGGACCTAGCGATCTTAACCCCAGCGAAGGCCAGACACCTATCTCACTATTAAAAACCCGTGTGTGCTCACCTCCCATCCCTCTCCTTTAAAAATCCAGGTTTCTCTACTTTCACATCCTGCACACTGTTGCTGTAATCACGGGTCGTTGTTAATAATTTCCTGCATGAAGAGTATTGACGATTCAAGATAATATAGCGATTAGGAGGTAATCTTTGAGGAGGCGTTCATTTTTCTGAAGCCTTAATTCCCGGTAGCAAAGCAAAGCAAGGTCACCTGTTGCCTCATTACCTGTGCTGTACCTGTCATTAACCTCCTCAAAATTATAGGCCTCAGAGTAACAGACACACACACACACACACACACACACACACACACACACACACACACACACAGAAGATTCAGGAATCAATTATGCGTGTACAGTTCACGGACACACCTGTTTTCGACTCATTTCCTGAACCATTCTTTTAACCCCTTCAACCCGTGGGCGCCTTATGGAATGGGGGAGGTTAAATATAGCCTTTATTAACCGTATTAGAGCCGGGACATTCTTACTAAATAATTGGGTGGTAGTAAAAAAAAATAATAAAAAAGACGTCACCGTATTGAAGAGGCTGACTCAAAACGTACGAACAGAACCACCTCAAAATCTCGCTCGCACCTCACGTCTCCAGATCACGAACACCCAGTCCTCTTCCTCCCAGATCACGGACATCCCGCCATAATGCACACTCTTCCCTCTAAATCACGGACACACTCCCCTTCAAAGTACGGACGCCTCGTAGGGAGTTTTCAAGCTTCTTTCTTTTTGTATTTGTATCAGTCGGTATGAGCGCCACTGCACGACGGGACCTTCTTCACGGAGGGAGAGTGATGGCCTAAATTAACCCTGCCCCATGCTAGCCACGTACGAATTAGGAAAGGTGTGTGTGTGTGTGTGTGTGTGTGTGTGTGTGTAGTGAGAGCAGTGCGTGGGAAAGTGTAAGTGATGAAGTGCAAGGGAAACAGACTTTGTCCAGGATTCTGACCGGTGCTGTGTTAGAGAGAGAGAAAGCGAGAGAGAGAGAGCGTAATGAAAAATCACAAATACGATGAAAACTTTTAACTCAATATAATGGCCTTCTGTATAATATATATTTTTCTTTTTTTTTTTTTTTTTTTTTTTTTTTTTTGCTCCAGGGTTTTATATTGTGCGAATGACTATCGGTTTTATTCCGGCCAGGTTTTTTTCTCCCACTGACGTTTTTTTTTTTTTCTTTCTTTTTTTTCCCCAGCGGCCGGCTAATAATTCTCTTGTTATGCGGTCGCCATTTTTATATGTAATGATATATTTTTTCACCAATACCTTTAATAGACTGACGGAAAAAATTTAGGGAGCTCCCCGGATTAATATCACACACACACACACACACACACACACACACACACACACACACACACACACACACACACACACACACACACACACACACAAGTAAAATTAATATGCTTTTTTATATATACTTTCTTTGAGGCGATCATGTATACAGTTTTGGCGGGGAGTGGGATGCAATTCTGTGTGGTGGCGTATACGGTGTGGGACGTAAGAGGCTTTGGGGGTGTATTTTAGCGGGTTCGACCAGCCATCCGGATATCTGTGTTACGGTGATCTGTGTGTGGGGGGGTGGAGGGGTGTTTGTGTGTGTGGGGATGGAGGGGTGTTTGTGTGTGTGGGGGAGTGGAGGGGTGTTTGTGTGTGTGGGGGTGGTGGAGGAGTGTTTGTGTGTGGGGGTGTGGAGGGGTGTTTGTGTGTGGGGGGATGGAGGGGTGTTTGTGTGTGGGGGGGTTGGAGGGGTGTTTGTGTGTGTGGGGTTGGAGGGGTGTTTGTGTGTGTGGGGTTGGAGGGGTGTTTGTGTGTGTGTGGGTGGAGGGGTGTTTGTGTGTGTGGGGGGGGTGGAGGGGTGTTTGGGTGGGGGTGGGGGTGGAGGGATTTTTGTGTGTGGGGGGTGGAGGGGTGTTTGTGTGTGGGGGGGGGTGGAGGGGTGTTTGTGTATGGAGGGGTGGGGAGACGGAGGCCGGGGAGGTGGAAGCGAGGAGAGGTAGGACTGAGGAGAATAGAGCGAGGCAGACGGGACATGGTAAGGCAAGGCAAGACACAAGGAGACGACAGGGCAGGACAGGGCAACGCGGGACCCAGGACAAGGCGGATTTTGACAAGAACTGATATAAACAACTCTTGCAGTCACAACCCTCCACTACGCCAAGGGGGGAGGCAGAGGCTACCCGAGACAGGGGCGGGGCAGGGGGAGGGGAGCAAGGATGAGGAAGGCGTGGAGAGAGAGAGAGGGGGGGGGGAAATGGGAGACAAAGATAGAGTGAGGGAGGTGTGAAGAGTGAGAGGAGTGTGGATGTATAAGAGAGAGAGGGTGAGACAGGGTGAGGGTGAGGGAGGTGTGGAAGCAGAGTGAGGGAGATGAGGGTGCAGGGAGGAGGGGATGGAAGTATCGATGTAGGAGGAAGGGTGAGGGAGGTATGGTTACAAGAGGCAGGGTGAGAAAAGTGTGGATGGAGGGTGAGGGAGGTGTGGATGTAGAAGGAGAGCTGAGGGATGTGTGGATAAACCAGGTGAGATAATAAACAAAAGGTACGATGATGAAGGTGTGTGTGTGTGTGTGTGGATGGATAGCTAGATGGAAAGGGAAATGAAGGGTGTGGGATAGAAAGGGCGGAGGAGAGAGAGGATGATGAAAGTGGAGAGAAGAGGAGAGGGAGAGGAAGGGGTGGCGAGAGAGGAAGGGGGAGAAGGCGTGAGGAGGAGGGGAAATTGGGGGGGGAGGGGGATGAATTACAATCACTCGTACCATCACCAGTATTTAAAAAAAAAAAAAAAAAAAGGAAAGGAAGATTTATAAACCCGAACGATTAATTACACGCCCAAAAAGTAAAAAAAAAAAAAAAATGAAAAAAGAAGAGAGGGAGAAAGGTTCCAAAAAAATATTGATGAGTTGATTCCTGTTCTTTTGTTATCATGAAGGCATCTTTTTGCAATTTTTTTTTTCTTTTTGCGTTCTGTATAATTATTTTTCGGTCAGCGAGTCTAAGTATGAGTTTCAGTGTCTCGGTTTTTTTTTTCCTGATATTTTCTTTGAGAGAGAGAGAGAGAGAGAGGAATTAGACGATACGAAGCATGTCAGTCAGGTTGGGTCACTTAGTTAATGTTATTGTGGATTGTCTGCCTATCTATCTATTGGCAGACGCCTTAATCCCGTAAGGGGTGACCACAAACAAATCGCCTCCGTGTCGCCCTGTCTCCCGCCTGCGCCATATATAATTTAACTCGAGTAAATTTATTATACATTATATTTGGTTCCCAACCATTGTATACCGTATATATATTTCTAACTTTATAATTTTAACTCAATTTTAGTTAGTATACATTCACAACTCTTTATTTTATTTAACTTGACGTACATTACTGTTTATTTTTGCTACTACAAGACAGTTTTAATCTTAGGAACGATCTGTAAAGCTAATAATGTGGGTAAAGTCTCCCCAGGTCCCGTCCTTTCGTCGGGTAAGAAAGCTCCCTAACACCTTTTCCTAAGCGACTTATTTTGCTTGCTTCACCTTACTGCACTTCCCTGTCTTACGTAAAAGAAAGAAAATCATGATATTGAAGAGGCGCATGCTGTGTATATTTATTTGACAGTTTTTTTTTTTCACGCTATTCTTATGTATTTTTTGGCATTATATATATATATATATATATATATATATATATATATATATATATATATATATATATATATATATATATATATATATATATTTTGCCGCTAGAGGGCAACCCAGAGACGGACGAAAAGACGAAGGATTTTTGACAGACAGAGATGCAGTATGCGTGGATGATAGTTGTGGATTAATCAGTGTGGAGGCAGAGTAGATAGGGATGATGACCGTGATAGTGGTGATAATGGTGAAAATAGTAGTAATGGTGATAATGATGATGTGGTAATGATAATGGTGATAATGATAAGGGGTAATGGTGATGTGGTAATGATAATGGTGATTATGATAAAGGGGAATGGTGATGACGGTGATAATGGTGGTTAGTGTAGAGGGTAAGATAACGGATAAAGCAATAAGTAGTGAAGATGTGAAGGGTGATGACTATTTTGATGGTTACTGGTAATGATAATGAGGGGGTTATTTAGAGATGATGATGGTAATGATGGTGATGGTGATGATGATGATGGTGATGGTAATGGTGGTATTGATGATGATGATAGTGGTGGTGGTAATGGTGGTAGTGATGATGATGATGGTGATGATAATGGCAATGGTGGTAGTGATGATGATGATAGTGGTGGTGGTACTGATGGTAGTGATGATGATAGTGGTGGAGGTAATGGTGGTAGTGATGATGATGGTAATGGTGGTAGTGATGATGATGGTAATGGTGGTAGTGATGATGATGATGATGGTAATGGTGGTATTGATGATGATGATAATGGTGGTGGTACTGATGGTAGTGGTGGAGGTAATGGTGGTAGTGATGGTGATGATGATGATGATGGTAATGGTGGTATTGATGATGATGATAGTGGTGGTGGTAATGGTGGTAGTGATGATGATGGTGATGATAATGGTAATAGTGGTAGTGATGATGATGATGATGATGGTAGTCGTGATGATGATAATGACGATGATGTTGATAATGGTGGTAGTGATGATGATGGTAATGATGGAAGTGATGATGATGGTAATGGTGGTAGTGATGATTGTAATGGTGATAGTGATGATAATGGGTCCTGAATAACGCAAAGGAATGAACCACCCATATGTTAACAGGAAATAGAGCCAGAATGATGATGTCTATAGTGGAAGCCAACAATCAGAGCAAATTTGGACGGGGGGAGGGCAGACTGACAGCGTAGAGATAAATTAGTGGGCGGTGAGTGACAGGGCCGGCGCCTTAGAGCAGCAAGCACCTGATAAAACGGACAGGTAAATACGTACACGGACACGGACACAACAGGTAAATATGTACACGGACGCACACACACGACAGGTAATTGCCTACATGAACACGCATACAAACACGAGACAGGTAAATTCGTACACTGACGTACACACACACATGACAGATAAATACTTACACACACACACACACACACACACACACACACACACACACACACACACACACACACACACACACACACACACACACACACACACACACACTTATTCAGGATGGCACTGGAGGCTTCGTAACACCCTTTTCTAGGTGGTTTATTATCCGTAATAGTCACGAAGAAGTGCAGCAGAAGAGATGTAGACCCGCAGCGTTGTCTTTTCTAGTTGACAGAGGAGTTCTCCGAGCACTTATCCCTTAGCGATTTGTTTTGATTTTTATTTCAAACTGATTTTTTCTTTCATTTTATGTATATATCCTTGTGTGAGAGAGAGAGAGAGAGAGACTTACTGATAGATAGGGAG
>NC_137056.1:36487472-36494972 GCF_032717465.1 Coenobita brevimanus
GTAGCGCCGCTGTATTGTATTTTGCCAGTACGCTTCGTGAAGTAGGTAACAAAAGGCATAAGATCTGGGCCAAGTTAAGGTGAAAGGATGATAGTATGGTAAGCAAAAAACAAAAACAAAAAGACAATATTGACATGATGAAGGTATATTGCTTAAAAAAAGAAAAAACTAAAAAAATTACATACATAAATTGCAGTCTTACTCACCCCCTTAGTACAGTAGCGTAATTTCTTCTTTGTTTCTGCTATCCACAGATGATTTTCTTCAGCTCCGTCATGGCGTCTGACAGGGAGAGGGGTTTAGGGGAGGCAGTGTCCAACCCCTCTGTCATAAACCCACTCGTTACGTGATAAATAATAATAATAATAAAATGCTAAATAGGTCTTGTGTGAGTGTATGTGAGTGAGGTGGAGGGGGAGAGAGGGAGGGGAAGGTCAAGGATGAGATGGAGGGATGGGGTGGAGAGGTATATGAGAGAGGGGTGTGTGAATTGGGAGCAGGGCAGGGAAATGGCGGGGGACAGGGTGATGTGGAGGGGATTTGTTTGTGGCCACCCCGTGTATGGGATTAAGGCGTCTGGCGATAGATAGATAAATAGGTCTTTGGTCTGAGTGACTGTAACCCTTTCAGTGCGGGGAGCCTTTCTATACTGTTGAACTACCGGATGATTTTATTCAGTGTAGGGGAGATTATGCAGTGTAGGGGAGATTATTCAGTGCTGGGGAGATTATTCAGTGTAGGGGAGATTATTCAGTGTAGGGGAGATTATGCAGTGTAGGGGAGAATATTCAGTGCAGGGGAGATTATGCAGTGTAGGGGAGGTTATTCAGTGTAGGGGAGATTATTCAGTGCTGGGGAGATTATCCAGTATAGGGGAGATTATGCAGTGTAGGGGAGATTATGCAGTGTAGGGGAGATTATGCAGTGTAGGGGAGATTATCCAGTGTAGGGGAGATTATGCAGTGTAGGGGAGATTATGCAGTGTAGGGGAGAGTATTCACACACACACACACACACACACACACACACACACCTTATCTGCTGTCTCTCCCAGACGATTTTATTCAGCCGTGGAAGTGGAGGGGTTAGGTAATAAAACCCCTTAACCTTCCATATTACGTAAGATCACCCCGACATCTTAAGAAAATCGTCTGGAGATAACAAGGAAAAAAAAGGCAGTGAAGTAGGTCGTGGGACTGAAGGGGTTAACTTGCAAAAACAAAAAATAAAAACAAGAACAGTATCTAGTCAAACTTCTCTCTCTCTCTCTCTCTCTCTCTCTCTCTCTCTCTCTCTCTCTCTCTCTCTCGTGAAGGCTTTCTTAAGATGTCATCGTACTGAAGGGGTTACGAGGCAGCAGGAGACCAGGGAAAGTGGGGGGGGGAGAGGGGAGGGGAGGGGGAGCTTAAAGGCTTACGTATTCGGGAACAAGGGTGGGAGGGAAGGGGAGGAGGGGGGAGGTAGATCAAGGGGGGGAGAGAGAGAGAGAGAGAGAGATTAATAACTGGTGAGGGAGGAAAGAAAGTGTTGGAAGCGAGAGAAGGAGAGAGAGAGAGAGAGAGAGAGAGAGAGAGAAAGAGAGAGAGAGAGAGAGGGATGGGGTGGGGTGGATGAGTGACATAAAGAAGACCATAGGTAAAGGGATAAAGATAGGGTAGGGGAGGATGTAGGGGGAGGGGAGGTGAAAGATAAGTAGAGGGAGGGGAGAGAAAGATAAGTAGAGGGAGGGGGAGGAGGAATGATACGTAGTGGAGGGGAAGGGAGGGAGAAAGATAATTTAGAGGGAGAGGGAGATGATGGGTAGGGAGAGTGGGGAGAAAAGAAAAAGAGGGAAAGATACTATAGGAGAAGGGCGAGTGGGGATGCGTAGAGAGAGAGAGGGTGAGGGAGGAGGGTAGAGGATGGGTAGGGGAAGAGAAGGATACGTAAGGGAGGGGTGGGGAAAGGGGAGGGGGAGGGGGACTGCATACCTGTAGATGAGAGGAGCAAAAACTTGACTATGGTCGAGATCTATTGGTCGTCATGGGGGAGAGGGGGAAGGGGAGGGGAGGGGGGAGGATAAGGGGTAGGGGAGGGGAGGGGAGGGGGTGGATAAGGGGTGGGATAGGGGAGTGGGGATAGTGGGTAGGGGAGGGGAGGGGGTGGATAAGGGATGGGAGAGGGAAGGGGGTGAATAAGGGGTGGGATAGGGGAGTGGGGATAGTGGGTAGGGGAGGGGACGGGGGTGGATAAGGGGTGGGGGAGGGAAGGGGGTGAATAAGGGGTGGGATAGGGGAGTAGGGATAGTGGGTAGGGGAGGGGAGGGGATGGATAGAGGGTAGGGGAGGGAAGCGGAGGGATAGATGGGGAGGGGAGGGGAAGGCCATGGTAGGGGGTATCTGGGGAAGGGATGGCTGATGAGAAAATTGAAGGCGAAAGGAGGAAAAGAAGAAGGAAAAGAAACTAAGGAAGACAAGAAGATATTGGAGGACAGAATAAGAAAGAGAAGTTAGAATGGAGGAGTTAAGAAAAAAAAAAAGGAGATAAGAAAGGAAAAAGAAGCTGAAAGGAAGTTTGTAAGGAAAAGGAAGTAGTGGAAATGGAAAGAAGGAAGGGAAGCTTATGAGAACGGATGAAATTGTGATAAAAAGAAAAAAAAAGTAGAGAAGATATGCAGGAATGGAGAATAGAAGGAGAGGATGGATTATGGGGAGCTGAGAAGGTGGGGAGGGGGAAAGAATGGGTTTGGGAAGCAGGTGAGAGAGAGAGAGAGAGAGAGAATGTATAGGAATGGGATTAAGATGGAGGCTAGTGAGCGTGAGGGAATGTTGCAAGAGACAGGGAAAGTGAGAGAGAGAGAGAGAGAGAGAGAGAGAGAGAGGAATTGGGAAGGGCAATATGAAAGTCATGGGAAAGAAACTGGGAAAGAATGGGGAAGAATGATTTGGAGGGGAATGAAGAATGGAAGGAAAGAAGGATGGATGAAAGAGATGGGACAAAAAAGTGGGATAGAATGTTGGATAAGGAGTCATTCTCTCTCTCTCTCTCTCTCTCTCTCTCTCTCCTTCTTCAGTTCATTACCATCTACAGACAGACAAAGAGATTGTGATTATACTTCCTATGGTGGTGGAGGTTGTGGTTGGCGATGAGAGAGAGAGAGAGAGACCTTTTCGAACCGGAGAGGTTTGATTTATTCCTCCTCAACATCTTCACTGCGATTACTGAGATGAATAAAATCGTCTGGAAGTAGCAAGAATAAACTAAAAAATAATAAAGTACAGTACGTTTTCAAGGGGAAGAAGATCACTCAGTTTAGCATAAAAACTTCTATGTCTTTTGTTTATGTTCAGACTCTTTTTCAGACGGTTTTATTCAGCTGAAGGAAAGAAAAAATCAAAGCTCTGAAGTGGGTAATGGAGGATGATTTTTACCCCCATTTCTACAGTCGTTTTCTTTAATGGTAAGAAAATCGTCTGGAGATAAGAGAAAGAAAAATAAATAAATAATAATAATACAGACTAATAATAATAATAATAATAATAATAATAATAAGTAAATATATACATAAATAAAGAGTAAAGGATTGATAAGTAAAGTCGTCGGATTGAGAGGGTTGAAGTTGCCAGTCCCGCTTTTCACCGACCCACTTTCACCAAACGTTCAGATCCCTTTATCCTTGAGTTAGGAGGATCGTACCCCACATAATTCCATCTTGATCCTTTTCGTGGACAGACAGACAGACACGGGTGACATTATCGCCCATCTGATTCCTGTTGCGAGGAAGATCAGTAACGATATAAAAGGATGGTCAGGTGGTTAGGTGATGTTAGGTATTTTTCGTTAAGGTAGGGGGAGTTGTGGTAGGTGCTGGTGGTTTGTGGTAGTTGTGGTAGTAGGGGTGTGGTGTATTGGTGGTGGTTGTGGTAGGTATGGGTGGTGGTGGTAGGGGATGTGGTGGTTTTTCCTGGTGGTACAGGTAAAGGTGGTTGCAGTAGTTCGTGATTGGTATGTTGATGGTTGTGGTGGTAGGTAGTGTGGTAAATATGAGGTGGTAGATCTGTAGTGGTAGCTGTGGTTGTAAAGAGGAGATATGTTGATAGTTGTGGTGGTAGTGTACTGGTGGTTGTGGTGATAGATGTGTGTTGTAAATAATGGTTGTTAAAGCCCGTTCTTTCTTACCTGACAAAGATCCTTAATCCCTTTTCACCTCAGTTAATGGACAGGTGTAGTCAGATTAGAGGGTCGATTTGATTAGTAACCAAGGAGACTCATTCCCACCTCATAACTAGACTCATAACCCAAGCCTACTGCATTAATTAATGGGTGGGTACTGGTGCAGAGTTATGTGGTGGTACTTGTGGTGGTAATTGTGGTGGTATTAGGTGGATTGGTGATTCAGATGGTGGGTATTGGGAGTGGCACCGGCTAACAAGCCAGTCAGTGGTTGAGAAAAACAAAAGGACTGGAGGCTAATTGCAGTGAAGGAGGGCGTTCCATATTATTTGCTTCTGTTTAATAATACCTCTTTGCATTCATCCAGGCCTGTGATGATGGTGATAAAGATGGTGGTGGTGGTGTGGTGGTGGTGGGGTTAGTATGGTGGTGGTGGTGCGGTACTAGTTTTGTGGTGGTGAGGTTAGTAAGTGTGGTGGTGGTGGTATTTGGGTTAGAGTTCATTGAGGTTGTGGTGTGTGTGGTGGTGGTGTTGGTTGTGGTACTATGCTGTGGTGGTACCTATTTGTGTATGTGGTGGTGATGGTGGTAGAAGACGTGATGGTAGTGGTAGTTGTTAGTTTTGGTAGAAATTGGGGTAGTTGCGATAGGTGGTATAGGGATTATAGGGATAGTGGTGCTAGGAACTGGACTAGAGGTTGTGGTAGGTGGGATGTGTGTGCGTGTGTGTGTGTGTGTGTGTGTGTGTGATATAAAGCAGAAAGAGATAAAACAATAAAGTAGAAAAAATGATAACCAAGAAATTGAATCTAGGAAAAGAAGCCATGAGGAAATTCAAGGAAAATGAAGAAGTAGGAAAAAAATGGGATGAAACATGAAAGGAAGAAACGAAGGCCATAAAAAAGTGAACTAGTTTAGTAATTCACTCCCGTTATATGAGAGAGAGAGAGAGAGAGGGGGGGGGTATATGTATTTTGATTTTTTTAATCCACATTTATTCATTTCTCCCTCTCTCTCTCTCTCTCTCTCTCTCTCTCTCTCTCTCTCTCTCTCTCTCTCTCTCTCTGTCAACTTGGCTCGAGATAAGAAAGGAAATCGCATCGCCATTGGTGGAGGAAAGGAGAAAGAAAAAACGAGAAAAACAGGGTGGGGAGAAGAGGAGTAGGGGAGAGGAATGAAGGAGAGAAGGGAGGGAGATAGGAGATGAGAGGGGTGGGAGAGAGAGAGATGAGAGGAAGGGGAGGAAAGAAGGAGGGACTGGAGGAAGAAAGAGGGAAAGGAAAGAGAGAGGTGAGAGGAAGGAGATATATAAGGCGGGGTTGAGAGGGAAGGAGAGAGGGGGGGGGAGAGAAGTGAAAGGTAGGATGGAAGAGAGAGGAAAAGAGTGAAGAGGTAGAGTGAGAGACGGGGAGAGTATGAGGGAGGGGTAGTTAGAATTGGAGAGAAGGGGAGGGGGAAGGAGGGAGGGGGGGAAGTAGGAGGCATGTTTTTGCTTGGTGTCATCACTGAGAGGTACCGCTTCCCCTCCTCCCTCTCCCCCTCCTCCCCCTCCCCCCTACTCCCTCTCCCCCTCCTCCCCCTCCTATCCTCACCATCCCCCCTTCCCTCCTGTCCCCTTCCTAAGCTTTTATATTTGTTTCTCATTCCTTTATTCGTTCCTCATTCCCTCACTCTATTTTTTTCCCCTCCCTCTTTCCTACAGACCACTCCACCTACCCTCACTCCCCTCCCCCTCACTCTCCCTCCCCCTCACTCCCCTCCCCCTCACTCTCCCTCCCCCTCACTCTCCCTCCCCCTCACTCTCCCTCCCCCTCACTCTCCCTCCCCCTCACTCTCCCTCCCCCTCACTCTCCCTCCCCCTCACTCTCCCTCCCCCTCACTCCCCTCCCCCTCACTCCCCTCCCCCTCACTCCCCTCCCCCTCACTCCCCTCCCCCTCACTCTCCCTCCCCCCTCACTCCCCTCTCCCTCATTCCCCCTCCCCTTCTCTTCTTCACTGTAAAAAAAACATCCTCTCCTCCCCAATTTCTTTTCTCAGTACCACCACCTCCTCCTCCTCCTCCTCCTCTTCCTCCTCCTCCTCCTCCTCCTCCTCCTCCTCCTTTTTCTGTTGCCTTTTCTCCTTGCTTCTCTCTACGCTGTTTTTTGTGTGCTGTCTTCCTCTTGTGGTTCCTTCGTCTCTTTTTGCTTTAGTTTTCCTTGTCATTCGTTTTGTCCTTCTGATTCTCCTTTCTCCCTTTTTCCTACCCTTTTCCCCCTTTGTCATTATTTCTCATTTCTTTCCTTAATTCCCATCATTCTGGTTTTCTCCTGTGCTTCTTCCCTTTCCTCCACCTCATTATTTTCCATTTCCTTTTGTTTACATGCATTCCTCTCGTCTCCGGTTACTCCTCTCCCTCTGCTTGCTCTCTTTTATTGCTCTTCTCCCCCATTCTTGCTCTCTTCTGTTACCCGTCTCCCTTATTTTTTCCCGTATTTATTGCCCTTCTCCGCTCTTCTCTCCATTTCTTGCCCTCTTCCTCTCTCCATCATTCTCCATCTTGCTTTTCACATATTACCATAGTGTTTAAGTATTCTTTTCCGTATCATCTCCCGCCCTGTACTTTCCTCCCTACTTATCCTTCTTCACTTCCCATTTCCTCCTTCCCTCTTCTCCCCCTTACTCCACTTTTCTTCTCCCCACTACTCTCCTCCCACCTTCTGCCGTCCCACCCCATCCCTTCTGTTCCCGGCTTCCCCCACCACTATCCTTTCTCCTCTCTTCTGCTTTCAAGCCTCTCCTCTTCCACATCTATCCCTTTCTCCACTTCATTTCCCAAGTTTAATGTCTCTCTCCCTCTCGTCTCTTCTGCATCCCACAATATCACCATCATCATCATCAGTATCATCATCATCATCGTGAACAACGTATTTCATCATCATCATCATCATCATCATCATCATCATCATCGTGAAGAACAACAACGTAATCATCACCATCGTCATCATCATCATCATCATCATCATCATCATTTTTCACCCCACTACCCTCACCCTCTCCCCTATCATCCTCTACTAGTGAACATGTGCGTGCGTCCGTGTGCGTGCGTTTCTCTTCGTGTTTGTGTGTGCACCATGGCGCCTGGTTGTGCTTTTGCGTGTGATTTATTTTGCTAGTGTGTGTGTGTGTGTGTGTGTGTGTGTGTGTGTGTGTGTGTGTGTGTGTGCGAGCTGTGGAAGGGGATGATTCTGGCATCTGTGTGTGTGTGTGTGTGTGTGTGTGTGTGTGTGTGTGTGTGTGTGTGTGTGTGCGTGCGTGCGAGCTGTGGGAGGGGGTGATTCTGGCATCTGTGTGTGTGTGTGTGTGTGT
>NC_137056.1:36497472-36512472 GCF_032717465.1 Coenobita brevimanus
GATATACTTAGTGATACTGCTTGCCATATACACTGCCAGACAATGGATACTGTGTGTGTGTGTGTGTGTGTGTGTGTGTGTGTGTGTGTGTGTGTGAAAGATTATGTGGTCTAGATATGTTTGGTGTAGGTATCATTCTTTCTCTCTCTCTCTCTCTCTCTCTCTCTCTCTCTCTCTTTTCATTGTACCATTTTTTCCCATATCTAAATATCCTTTCTCTTCTTTTCCACATCTTCTCAGCATTTGCACTTTTCTTACTCTTTCTCTAATTGTATCTCACTCACTTTCTTTATTTCATTTTTATAGCTCATTTTTTCATACTCCAATTATCGTCACTTCGTCTACTCTCTCTCTCTCTCTCTCTCTCTCTCTCTCCACGCCATTCTCTTCGTCCTCTCTCCTCTCTTTCCCTCCCTCCTCTCTCCTCCTCTTTCACTCCCTTCACTCATACACCGTTGCCACACTCCTTATTTGCATCCCATCCTTGCAGGGGAGGAGGAGGAGGAGGAGGAGAAATAGGGAACAAAGAATACCTGATAAGAACGAAGGGAAGGAAGGAAGAAAATATGAAGAGATGATGGGTGCAAAAGGGCGAAATGAGTGATAGATATAGCATTAGGAAGACGAGATGAGACGAAAATGAAGGAAAGAAAAACGCAGTGGAAAGTGGAAATGTATGATAAAAGGAGAGGAAAGAAATGAGAATAATATGTGAGAAAGGAAAAGGGAAGAATGTGAATTAGGAACAAGGGAGAATAAAAGGAAGACTGAAAGTGATTGGAGAAAGTGATGAAAGGGTGGAATGTGTGATAAAAGGGGGGAGAAGGAGAAGATAGGAAAGGAAGAAGAATGGGAAGGAAGGGAGAAGAATTATAGGTGAAGCATGTGATTAAGAAGGAACAAGGGAGAGGTGATGATAAGACAGAAGAAAAAAAGGGAGAGAATGAGAAAGGTGAAGTGTGTGATAAAGAGGGAACAAGGAAGAGGAAGATAAGACCGAAAGGAGGAAAAGAAAAATAAATGAAAGGATGATAAATGGGAACTGGAGGTGAAGAAGGAGGAGTGGGAAAAGGATGATGAAAAGGAAGGAAGAAATAAGAGGTTAAGGAGTTTGATAAAGACATTACAAGGGAGAAGGGAGGAAGAGAAGAAGACGGGAGAAAGGAAAAGAGAGATAAAGAGGGTGATAAATAGGAAAGAAGAAGAGGAGGGAAGAAGAGAGAAAAAGAGGCGAAGAGGGTAATAAATGAAGATGAAATAAATAATAAAAAAAAAAAAAGATGGCTCAGGTATTTGCAAAACAGTGAAGAAGAGAAAGAAGGAGAGAAGATGAAGGCAAGGAAACGGGATCGGAAAAGTAAAATGTTTAGTAAAGAGAGAAGAAGGGAAGTGAGAAGAAATAATATAATAAGTAAGAGGAAAGACGAAGAAGAAAATAGAAAAATTAAAACAGAGGACATAAAGATTTTGAAAGCAAGTAGTATAAGAAACAGGGAAGAAGGGAGGGGAAAAAAGCAAGTCAGGAACAGAAGAGAGAAGGAATTAAAGAGTGACTTAAACCATACCAAATAATAAAATATGCGGCAGTAAAGCAGCTCATGGTCTGGAAAAACAATGAAAGTGGAAAGAGAAAACTTGGGTCACCATGAAAATCAAATCACAAGATAAATGAGTTCAGAAAATGTTGGTAATAATGCAAAAAAGAATACAAGATAAAGAGGTAAATGAGTAAAGAAAATTTTTGGTAATCATGCAGAGAAAATAAAGAGATTAATGAATAAATAAAAAAACCATACAAGATCCTGCTTCATTATATTTATTGCCAGACATTTATTATAATTTACCGGCCGAGAAACAAAAATGAGAAAAATGCACATAATGATACCGCGTTTCCCCCCCCCTTTTTTTTTTTTTTCAGAGCCCAACCCCTTCAGGGCGATGACGTCTTTATTG
This sequence comes from Coenobita brevimanus, assembly GCF_032717465.1. Lineage (NCBI taxonomy): Eukaryota > Metazoa > Arthropoda > Malacostraca > Decapoda > Coenobitidae > Coenobita > Coenobita brevimanus. The sequence continues at coordinate 36,499,426 of NC_137056.1, forward strand.
AGAGACCAACCCCCCCCCAGCTGAATAAAATCGTCTGGGAGTGGCAGGGAAATCGAGAAAATAATTTGGGGGTTATTTTTTAACTATATGCTGCGAATTTCCTCTCTCTCTCTCTCTCTCTCTCTCTCTCTCTCTCTCTCTCTCTCTCTCTTTTCTACCGTCAGGCGATTAATGTTTTAACTGCGAATAAAGAACTTAGTATTTTTTTTTTCAATCTTACGAAGGACGATTTTTTTTTATTTTCAGTCTTACGAAGGACGATTTTTATTTTCAATCTTACGAAGGACGATTTTTTTTCAATCTTACGAAGGACGATTTTATTTTCAGTCTTACGAAGGATTTTGATTTCAGTCTTACGAAGGACGATTTAATTTGGCTTACAGGAAGGTATTGCGGAAGTAGAAATATATTGCCTACATTTGGCCCCCCTGGAGAGGATGGAGCGTGAGAAACTGACTAGGAGAGGGTATGTGGAGAGGGGGAGACCGAGAATGAGATGGAGGAATAAAGAATGAGAAACTGACTAGAAGAGTGTACGAGTATGTGATGAGAGGGAGAGGGGGGAGACCGAGGATGAGATGGAGGGATATGTGAGAGAGATGGGGTTGTGCGTTGGAGGGAGGGCGGCCAAGTGGTAGCTGAATAAAATCGCCTTGTATCAGCATGACGTCATCGTAGTAAGGCCATTAACCCTTTCAGTACGGTGATGTATTTCTTCCTGATTATAGACCATTTTAAGAGAAACTTTTCCTGACTGAGGGTGGTTCGATAGAGCCTCCAGTGACCCTTCAGCTGAGGAAATTCGTCTGGAGGTCTTAAAATTAAACCATAGTAAGAATAAAATAAATAGTAGTGAAGGGGAGGGGATAAGGTTGGACGATACATTGAAAAAAACAAATGGTCTTGTCAGAAAAAAATCGTCTGGTGGCAAAAATATTAAGAAAAAAAAATCGTCGTGGCGGGGAAGGGGTTAAGTTTCCATATCTTATCGCTTACCTAAAATTTGTCACGCCTTTTCAAAAAAATGCGCAATTAGCAAGACCTCACCATCTTATTTTTTTTTTTTCTTTACTGACCGAAATATTTTGAATCCCATGAAAGCGCCTGAAAGAAAAAAAAAACGCATATCTGAGTTTGCTTGCTTGCTTGCTTGCTCGGTGTTTTATTTTTGTGTTTTTTTTTTCTTTATTAATTTTCAGGCGTGGTTCTTATCCGTGCTGGCGTTTCCATTATTTTTTTTTTTATTTTTTCTTAATTTGTGTTTTTTAAAGCGATTACGGCCATTGAAGCAAATGTGTGGCGTCTGTGTGCTTTGTGTGTGTGTGTTTTTTTTCGGTGTTTTTTCTTGAGTTTTTTTTTTATGGTGGTGTGTTTGGTGTGATTATGTTGTTGGGTAGTTTTGTGGACGGTGAAAAGGTGGGTGGTTGAGAGAAAGAGAGAGAGAGAGAGAGAGAGAGAGAGAGAGAGAGAGAGAGAGGGAGGGAGAGAGAGTATAAAGGAGTGCAACGTGTACAGAAAACTTAGAGCAAGAGAGGGAAGCTGTGTGTGTGTGTGTGTGTGTGCAAAACAAAGGCTAGTTTTAGAGAGATGTGTATGTGTCAAAGAGCAAAAGAGAGAAAACGAGAAGCGTATGTAAAAGAGGAGAGAGAGAGAAAGTATGGAAGAGAAAGAATATATTGTCTGGTTTAAAGAGAGGAATTATGTGCAAGAGAGAGAGAGAGAGAGAGAGAGAGAGGCTAGCTTTAATTCCTCCAGGAAGGGAAAGTATTTACACGAAGCAAAATTGGAGCATTGAGGAGCCAGAAAGAGAGGGGGGGAGGAGGTGGAGGGGGAGGGACAGAGAGAGTGGGGTGGAGAATGTGAGGATGGAAGGGGATTGGAGAGAGAGAGAGAGAGAAAACAATTCGGACGGGGAGGCATGGACGGAGGGAGGAAAGGAGTGAGGAGGGTAAAAGTTGCACCGTCATCTTTGTTGACAGTGAAAGGTTTTGGGGGTGGGGGGGAACGATGCGATGTGCCCCACCACTGTTTGTCCTAGCCCCCCTTCACAACCCCCCCCCCCTTTTCCCCTCCCCACCTCCTCTTCTTCTCCCCAACCTCCCCTCCCCCTGCCCTCATGTTCCATTTTTATCTCATCTTTCCTTCTCTTTACCTCCTTCCTCTTTCCCCAACTTCCCCTTCCCAGTCCCTATCCTCTTCTTCCCCTTCCTTCCTCCCCTTCCTCTGGCATCCCTTCCCTTCCCTCTGCTCTCCTGCTTAGTCTCTACGTCGTCTTTTCTTCTTCATTTCCCTCCTCCGCCTTCCTCACCTCCCCATCCCACATCCTGTTGTTTGCCCTTCATTTCTTCTCACCTTTCATCACTTTCCTTATTTCCTCCCCACCCCTACCCCTCCTCCCTTCGTTTTTCCCCTCCTCGCCCCCCAAGTTCTTTCCCTTTACCCTACCATTCCTTCAATATTCCATCTTTCCTATCTACGTTTCCTCTCTTCTCTGTGCTCTCTTCCTCTCCTCCCTTCCTCCCTCCTCGTCTACTCTCTTCCTTGCTTCTTCCTCTTTGTCCCTTCACCCTCAGCTTTTCACCCTTTCTCTTACATCTCTTTCTCCCTTCCTCCCTCCTCTTTCCACCCACTTTCTCCCCATTTATCCTCTTCCCTCTCTTCTTTCTTCCTCCCCTCCTCTCTGGTTTCTTCTCTCCTTCCTCCTCTACCGTCATTCCTTCCTTCTTCCCCTCTCCTTTCTTCCACCTTCCCTTCAGTGGCGTGGTGGGGATGGGGGTGATGGGGGGAGGGGGGGAAGCAGAGCACCAGCCTCCCTACGTAAATATAAAGGAAAAAGTCGTACCCCAAACCCGGAAAAGAGGGGGTAGGGGCAGGGAGGGGGCCGAGGGGGAAAAAAAGAGGGGATGGGGGAGCAGGGGGAGGGAGAGCGAAGGGAGTGGATGGTTGGGGAAGGGCGTGTTTTGGTAGTTGGGGGGATGGGAGGGAAGTAAGAGGGAAAGGAGAAGAGGGAGGTGGGAATGAGGGGAGGGGAGAGGGAGCGGTGATCAAGGGAAGGGAAAGAAAGAGGAAAGAGTTGAGAGGAAGGGGGGGAGGAAGAGAGGAAGGGGAAGAGGGGAGTAGAAATGAGGGGAGGGGAGAGGGAATGGTGATCAATAAAGGAGGGAAGAAGGGAGAGGGGAGAAGGGTAAGTAAGTGAGGTTGAGGGGAGAATGGAAGGGAAGTGAAGGAGAGAGAGAGAGAGAGAGAGACAGGGGGGGGGGGGCAATATGTGAGGTGTAGGGAAAGAGGGAAGTGTAGCGATAAGAGAGTCGAGAAAAGAAAGTTGAAGGGTGAAGGGGTGAGGAAATGAGGTGGGGAGTGAAAGGGGGAGGGGCGGGGAGGAAAAAGTGAGGGGAGAGGACGGAAGATGAGTCGGGCATAAGGCCAAACACACCGTATCTCCCCTCTCCCTTCCCCTCACCTCGATTCCCACCTTCCTTCCCCTCACTTTCACTTCTCTCCTTCCTTCCCCTCACTTTCACTTCTCTCCCCTTCCCCTTCTTCACCATAACCCCTCTTCTTCCCTCTCCTCCTCCCCCAATTTTCTCCTCCCACCATCCCCACTATCACCCCCCTCCCACCACCCCCACTATCATCCCTCTCCCCTCCCCTCCCCTCCCCTCAAAGTTCCTCCCATCTCCCCCTTTCCTATTTCGCCTGTCCCCTTTCCTACCTTCCTGTCACCCTAATCTCTCTCTCTCTCTCTCTCTATCTCTCTCTCTCTCTCTCTCTCTCTCTCTCTTCTCTCCTGGTTCCCTTTCACTTTCCTTTTCTCTCTCCCGTTTCTTTCCTCCCTTTTACCATTCTCTTTAGTTCCTCTCCTCTCTCTTTTCTTCCTTTCTCTTCCGGTTCCCTCCCTTCTCCCCTCCTTCCCCTCCCCTCCCCCCCCTTCTGCTCTCATAAAATATAATTGCAACAAATATGACTTCCTTAAGAGGTGGACTTGCATGTTATTTAATGGTGGAGAGAGAGAGAGAGAGAGAGAGAGAGAGAGAGAGAGAGAGAGAGAGAGAGAGAGAGAGAGAGAGGCGCCTTTTCAATCCAATGGTGCAGTTTTCCTCTCATTCTCAGTACCTTGACTCTCAAACACCTTTAGGAAGACGGCTTGTAGTAAAAAAAAAAAAATAATAATAATAATAAATAAAAGACGTAACCGTTCTAAAGAGACCTGAGGAGGAAGATTGGGGAAGAGAAGACTTGGAGGGAAGGGAAGTTAAGATCGGAGTGTTTCTTCCTCCTCCCCTCCTACTCCTCCTCCTCCTCTCTCCACTTCGTTCTCCTCCACTCCCCTTGCTCTCTTTCCCTCCCTCCCCCCCCCTCTCTCTCTCTCTCTCCTGTTTTCCTTTTTTTTTTTCTCTTCCGTCTCCTTCAGCTGCTTTTCTTTTCTCTTTTAGTCTGCCTCTCCTCTTTTCCTTGTCTGCCTCCCCCATTCTCTCTCTCTCTCTCTCTCTCTCTCTCTCTCTCTCTCTCTCTCTCTCTTTCCACCATCGTAGCTAGAGCACCGCCGTAAGTTCCGTGATCGTAACGCCGTGGTCGCTTCGCCGTAACTCGTGTTGATCGCCGTATAAGAGGCTGGCACTTTATTTTCATCCCTCTTTAACCCCGTCCCGCACAAACTATCGCAACCACCCAATTCAAGACCCCGAGAGAGCCGTAACAAGCGTAGCAAGGCGATTGGAACTATTGTGATTACGGGACGGCCAAATTGAGCTGTGAAATGCTCCCCTTGTTGTGCCTGTTCTTATTTTCTTTAATGGTTCTTATTTCCAGACGATTTTATGAAGTTCAGAGGATTTTTTTTTTTTTGCATCATTTATTTTATTATTACCCCCGTCGTTAGAAGGCGAAGCGATAATGTTTTTGCCTGCCTCTGTGTGTGTGTGTGTGTGTGTGTGTGTGTGTGTGTGTGTGTGTGTGTGTGTGTGTGTGTTCCCATTATATCTTGTGAACGGCTTGAGCTACTAATATGAAACCTTCAGGGTATCAAGATATGGCCTCAGTCTTGGACCTGGCCAACAGCATATTCTGGCGGGCGATTAGCATTCGGCTCCCGAGTGCTTTTCTTTTATTACTGAAGGGTTTACTCATAGTCTTCAGTAAACCCTTCTTTCCGATGACGTCTTTATTGCACTGTATTCTTGCCATCGTTATACTCTCTCTCTCTCTCTCTCTCTCTCTCTCTCTCTCATACCCGATTAAGTAAATTCTCAGTATTTTCAGTCTATCCATTTTTTTTTTCTTAATCCTTCATAATTTCCCCAAACACTGTGTAGACTAATAATATAAATCACACGAGTTACACCCTCTCCACCTAACTACCGGGTGCTTGTTAGGGGTGAATAGGGTAGTTGGGGCTGCTCGTTTGGTGGTAGTAAAGGAGATTGATAGTGATTAGGTCGGGGGTAGTTTATAAATCATAAATAGTTAGTAATGATCCAGTAAATGGATAGGTAAGTGAACGCGGGAAATTTAAAAGGTAATTTGATAAAACTTGAAGAATGTGGATATTGATGGTGAAGTTTGTAATAGATAAAGATAATAGTAATAATAATAATAACTGGTGATGATGATAATGATGAGGGTGATAACAGTACTGTTGTAGGAGGAGGAGGTGGAGGAAGAGGAGTAACGATAATAATAATAATAATAATAATGGTGATGATGATGATGATGAGGTGGAGGAAGAGGAGTAACGATAATAATAATAATAATAATAATAACAATGATAATGACGATGATGATGATGACGACGACGACGATGATGATGATGATGATGATGATAATAATAATAATAATAATAATAATAATAATAATAATAATAATAATACAAGCTCCCCCATCATTAGGAAAAAAGTTCAAGATGAGAAACAAGATCATGAAGTTATAAATCGTCGAAAATAACCTCATTAATACTGAAAGAAAAATGAACAATAAAAAATAGATATATAAGGAAAAAATAGATACATAAGGGATACGGATAATAATAACCTCGTAAAATTTGTAATAAGGATAAATAATATAGTCCATCCATCCATCATCCAGTCCTGTGTGGCCGCATGAGGAGCGTAGGAGCCCGGGGCTAGGCAAGTTTGTCCTGACATTTAAGATGAGAGTGACCAGCCTCACTGAACTCTGAGTGGCATTACGGGAGCAATAAACCCCAACCACCCCTTGGATATAAACCTGCACAGGCTCAGTCCGATTGGAGCGCCATAATTACCCAGTATACCACCAGGCGCCAGAATTTGGTTATGTGGTTACCGTTATCACCCGACCTAGTAAATGGTTTCCTGGTGTACAGGAAACCATTTGGCTTGTCACTCAGTATAGAGTCACCCATAGGCAGAGGGAAGAGGAAAGAATGAAGGAAGAAAGACAGAAGAGAAAGGAAGGAAGAGTGGAAAGGACAGACACCCAAAGCAGCACTACATCGACTGAGTGGATGGTAAGCCCCCCAAAAATAGATAAATAAAAAATAATAATAATAGTCTTTGCATGGCTTTTAAGCATCGGAGTTGATCATCAGTTTTCTCTTTCGCTAATAATAGTCTGTTGTTTTAATATATTTGGTTAAGTTTAGGTAATTTGAGACTGGTGTGTGTGTGTGTGTGTGAGAGAGAGAGAGAGAGGTAACAGAGCAAAATGACTTCGCAAAATAGCCTACATGCAAGACTAATGTACCCCTTACCCCTCTCTCTCTCTCTCTCTCTCTCTCTACCAAAGCATTATGGAGACGAGTAGGCAGGCGAATACATCAGTACATATAGGCATGAAGAGAGATAGATAAAGATAGATGTAGATAGACTGATATTATAGACGGATAGATCATGGTAAAGATTTTCATTATAATTTTTGTCCTTTTTAGTGATTATTTGTTTCTTAGTACGATGATAAGATAGATAAAAAGATAGATAAATAGAGAGAATAGATAGAAAGTTGCGATAGATATTGTGTTCCCTATTATTACGTACTTTGTCAGTGTTTCTTCCTAATGATACTGAGCTCCTTCCTTATATCTATTAGTGATGCAGATAGATAGATTGTTAGATAGATGAAGGAAGAGATTATAAATAGATAGACGAATAGTAGACACATGAATAAGCAGAGTGAAAAATGAAGGAAAGTGAATCAAGTAGCAAATTTTTTCTTTTCTCCTTCATTCTGGTGTTTTGAGGTGTTCCGTCCATTTTCCTTCACTGTTCCCCAGGCATGACTTCGGTAATATACGATAGATAGATGGATATAGATAGACAGGTAGGCATGTAGATAAATAGAGGGGCAAATAGATTGGAAGATAAATAGATAGATAGATAGATAGACTGACAGATAGGCATGTACATAGGCCAATAGACTGGAAAATAGCTGGCTAGCATGATACTTAGATTTGGATGGTAGCAGTATTTTTTTTAACTTACAGTGTTTCTCTCTGCCAGTGAGTCTTAGTTCCCTCTTCTAAAATGACGGTGAGAGAGGGAGAGAGAGAGAGAGAACCGAAGAGATATCCCCCCAAAAAAATCAAAGTACCATTGTTTTTCTTCTTTCATCCTGGTCTTGTGAGTTCCTTGTTCATCCTGTGTGCTATAAACCCCTTCCCTGCAGACCTAACCTCTCCATTACCCTCGCGGCGGCGCATAAGTGTCATCACGCGGCCACTTAAATTCTTCTTTACAATCATTAATGCCCAGGTTTTTATTTGAAGTCGTTATCATCTAGCGCCTCTCATATATCTCGCCTTTCTCCTTTCTTTTCCCGTTCTGTTATACTTTTATTAATTATCTCATTATTTCTCTCTCTTATTTTTGGTAAATATTTTTGAGCGATTCTAATTTATTTCGAGTTTCTACTTTATTGTACTATTGCTATAATTTCGTTATTCATTTAGTTCTCATTGTCTTTTTTTTTTTTTTTTTTTTTAGTTCTCTTCATTTTTTTTTTTTTCACTGTGTTGTGCTTTTGATATTAACAATCACCGAGGCAGCTAACACTCGTGTTCCTATCACTTTCAACTGAATATTATCGTCTGGTTTAGCTGGAGTAACATGCTAGAGTTATCCCAACCGATAGAAGACTAATGGTTGAAATAACAAGATTTTCAGGCTATACTGGGCGCCAGGTAACTTGTCTGCTAAGCCCCGCCCCTCGTCACCCACCGCCCGTAGATTGAATGAGGAGGGGCGGGGCCACGACTTTGAGGGAGGGGCGTGAGAGACAAGTAACTCTTCGGGGAGTATAGTATGGCTCACTCTTAGCTGAGTAAAATCGTCTGGAGGTAGCCTGAAAAACATGTAAGACTTGTCCCAACCATGAGTGTGTTAAATTCATCCTTCCTACCATTAATATTTGCTCATTTATTTCAAGTAATTATTTTCAAACGCATCACATCTGTCTCATCTCGCTCCTTTTTCCTTTTTTCTAAATTCTGTTGGTTATTGATTTTCACGTACCGAAGGCAGCTAACCTTTTTATGGTCTGGACAACTCTAGTACCGTACTCTATTCCAGCTAACGCCAGACGGTTTTGCTTAGCTTAGAGTGGGTCGCAGAAGCCCGAGTGTACTGGGGTTTCGTTTAGGTATACCTGTGTAATAGTGTGACTCTTCAGCAGCCATACCTGTGTAAAATTAAAGCGTCCTCACAGTTATTATTACCTGCGTTTTTACCTTAACTCATTATTTTTAAGCGGCACTCAACTGTTTCACCTTTCTCCCGCTTTTCTTCTCTTTTTTTTTTTCGATGTTATACTCCGTTGGTCATTGATTTGCACGTAGGCCGTAAAGTTCAATTTTTGCAACCAGAAACCCCTTCACCACGACGGGGAGGGGGGTTCTTTACTAAGCTGAATAAAATCGTCTGACGTCAGCAAGAATTAAAATACTGTGCCGGTATGTCCTCGAACTGAAGTGGTCAGAGGAGATTGTTTTTGCTACCATGACTGAGGTGTTTGTCATGAATATATATATATATATATATATATATATATATATATATATATATATATATATTTTGCTTCTGGTTATAGATTCATACAGACAGATAAATAGATAGATATATAGACACATATGGATAGATAAATACAGTAGATAGATATGTAATAGAGGTAAAGCAGTCCTCGGGCTGAGAGGGTAAATTCGGTGATATTATTAAGTACCGTAATTATTGCTCCTTTCTCCTTACTTTTCCATTCCTTTGGCACTTTTTGTTGTGAAAGTAAGATACACACGAGTAGTTTACCGCAACCTTCACTTATGCTGGGCTTGAAAAGTAATGAGTATTTTAAAACTAAGGAGTCTTCCCTAATTCTAGTAATCTCCTCTCTCCGTTTTCTCCCGCGTCATCCCATTTTCTTTTTTTCATTTTTATTGACTCTGCTCTCATGCGCATTTTCATAAACACTGGCTCTCTGTTACCTTGTGTGTGTTTTTTTTTTTCATGGAGGGAATAATGATACGGGCATCTGGCCTTTGGTTCCTTCTTCCTTACATAAAAAAAAAGACAAGTTATTAGAGAAATGAGCGTTCTTTTATGCAAGTCACCGCTCCTTCCTATTTCTCCTTTCTCTAATTTTTTTTTATATTTTCATTTTAGTGCGGTGGTTGTTGATATTCGCATAGGCTGTAAAACGCATCCTTACAACCATTAACTTTTTTCCCTTTAAGTAATAAGTATTTCCCTGTGCTGGTGATACCTCCTTGCTGCTTTCTCTTACTTTTTCCTCCACGTATAATTTTGGGTTGCTTGTATTTTAAGTAATTTTTAAGTAATGTTGCTACGGTCTTCCCCCCCCCCCACCTAAAGCAGTCGCCATCGACCTCTTCAGTCCGATGATGGCTTTTATTATTTTATTCTTTCTCTTCAGACGATTTTCTTTTTCGTCCGGAGTAAAATCGTCTGGCAGGGGAAAGACTGAGGAAGAGGTCATCTTACTGAAGGTGTTTATATAGAGATAGATGCAGCGATAGATAAAGTAGATGGTAACTTGAGAGTGTGTAAGAGAGGGTGTCGTTACTGAATAGGGACAGTCACGCCCGGAGGTCCTTTTATTGCGGCCATCCCCTCACAGGATGCGGCGTCGGGTGAGATAGATAACTAGATAGATAATTAGATAGATAAATAGGGAAACTGACGAAGATACGGATAGGTATATATGTTAATTTATATTAGACGAACAGATAGATAGATAGATAGATGCCCCGTAGGTGAATATTTTAGACAGATAGATAGATAGATAGATGCCCTGTTCATAGATACTCTAGATAGATAGATCGACAGGTGAACAGATAGATACATGCATACGTACATACATAGATGAGATAGATAGCGGCAGGTACATTGGTAGATAGATAGACAAATAGATATACGGTTCTCTTGCAGACTCTCTTCACAAATCTCCTTCAGATGGTCGGATATTGCTCCAGGCCTTGCTTTGCTTGTCTTCCTTTTATTTGTACTCTTTTCTCTTTTTCTTTACTCTTTTCACCTTTACTTTTTTTGTACTCTTTTCCCCATACTCTTTTCTGGTTTTCTTTACTCCTCTGTCTTTCTTAACTTTTTCTTTACTCTTTTCTCTTTTTTTTTTTACTCTTTCTTGGTTTTCTTTACTCTTGTTTTCCTTAACTTTCTCTTTACTATTTTTTCTCTTTCTTAACTATTCTCTTAATGTATACTCTTTTCTCTTTTTACTTTACTCTTTTCTTTCTTTAATTTTCCCCCTATTTTTACCCATCTCTTTTTCTTTACTCTTTTCTCTTACTCTGTTTTTACCCATCTCTTTTTCTTTACTCTTTTCTCTCTTTCATCCATCTTTTCTCTATTCTCTCCACGTCCATTATTCTGTACATAACAAGTCTTCTTTCCATAATCTACGTCCTGTATTTTTTTCATTCCTTCTTGCGTTCTTTACGTTGTCTTTATTCTTCATGTTATGCTTATTCTTTATGCTTAATTCCCTCTCTCTCTCTCTCTCTCTCTCTCTCTCTCTAATATGTGTGTGTGTGTGTGTGTGTGTGACATTAAATTACATATATTAAAATTGCATTTGCTCTTTCTGACTTACATTTTCACACAGTTGCACTTGTATTTGGCCTTTGTATCTGTATTTGCCCTTGATAGCCGCCTCACTCTTTTTAACTCTATATTTTTTACTCTTACTCAGTTTAAATTTCTAGTTCCTTGGTATTTTTTCTCACAGGCGGGTATATATTTGCTTTACACCACCTCTCTCTTTGTATCTCTTAATTTTTTCCTCTTCCTCCACCATGCCCAGGCTTTCTCCCTCCTCCACCTCCACCTCCCCCACCTTACCCTCATTTCCTCCACTGTTCCCCGCATTACTCTAAGATTTTTTTTTTTGTCATCCCTTAAAAAATATGTTCAGATTTATACACGTGACTAACAGGTGAAGGTTTATTGTGTTCTCTCTCTTGTGGCTTCCTGGCTCACCTGGCCCCCTTTTCTTCCATTTGATTTTCTCGGAGCGTGACCAAAGATATATATTTGACGTGTGTGTGTGTGTGTGTGTGTGTGTGTGTGTGTGTGTGTGTGTGTGTGTGTGTGTGCGCAATTGCAATCAGGGTTACGTGCAATATTCGTCCACATATTTTATTCAGACAAGGGAGAAGCTTTGAATTTTTGCAACCCTTTTAATAGTGTTTTTTTCCGGTGGTTAATTTTAGCCTTCACTAGCCGCTTAATTCACCCCTTAAGGCACAGAGAGAGAGAGAGAGAGAGAGAGAGAGAGAGAGAGAGAGAGAGAGAGAGAGAGAGTTGGTATTTAGTCTCACATCTCGAGTAAAACCGTCTGACGTTAGCAAGAATACATAAATCGTCCCTTGAGGTGTTAGTGTTAGGAGGGTTTATGGATGCGTTGGTGTCAGAGGAAGGTGTGCTAGTGTGTTATAAGTAGCGGTAACCTAGCCTACACCAGGTGGAATACTCTGGTGTGGTGTGGTGTGGTGTGGTGTGGAAGGGTGTGTGATTGAGGTTTACAGACGCGACAGTGTGTAGGGGAGAGCGTAGAGGGTGTATGTGTAGTGTTAAGGTATAGGGTGTGAGAGTGTAGTGGTAGGATGGGGTAAGGGGTGTAGGTGTTAGGTAACGATGTAAATGTTACCTATATATTCAATAGTGTAGCCATAACCCAGCCTACACCAAGTGGAATGAAAATGATATGGTGTGGTGTGGAGGAGGGCTGGGTTGTTTGGGTTGGGTTGGGTTGGTTTGGTTTGGGTTGAGTTGCGTTGGGGTGGGCTGGATTATTCGGGTTGGGTTGGGTTGGCTTGGTTTAGGTTGGGTTGGGTTGGGCTGGCTTGGTTTGGGTTGGAGTGTGTTGATTTGAGTTGGGATGGGTTGTGTTGGCTTACTGTGTTGGGTTGGGTTGGGTTGGATGGGTTGGGTTGGGTTGGATGGGTTGGGTTGGGTTGGGGTGGGGTGGCTTGGGTCTGCTCAGTTGTTAGTACCTTTTTTTTTATTAAGGATCTGAACCAGTCTGGAGCCAAACAAGTCCCTTAGCAGTTACTCTCATCATATACAATTTTGCTTATCGTGCATATCTCTCTGATTTTCCTTGTAGTTAGATCGTGGTGTATGATAGCTAACGGTACGAGTGAAACTATATGAGTGGCGATAAAAATGTAGCCTAAGCAAATGATCTTGTAACAAATTGATGGTGAAGAAAGTTAGTAGATTGGAAAGACAGTACAACCGTCTTCATTTTTCTTCGTGAAATTCACTCGTCAGGTTGTGGAATATATAAGAGTGAATGGCGATGAAAATATAAATGAACAACGTTATACACAATTCAAAACTCAAGAAGGTTAATATGTATGGAACCTTTACCCTTTTTACTCAGACTTGGCCTAAAATTGTCATCTCTCCATCTTGAGTGCCGACTTGTAGCAGCAACTTAACTCTAGAATATGATGCTAGTCACGAAGAAGTGCCATGGGAAGGATGCAGAGTCTTCGTATTATCCTATTCTGTCACTGACTTACGTGAAATGTACTGCAAAAGG
>NC_137056.1:36514972-36544972 GCF_032717465.1 Coenobita brevimanus
AGGAAAATGGAGAGAATGCGTATACTAAGAGAGAGAGAGAGAGAGGATGGGGGCAGGAAAAAAAAAGACATCAAATTATATCGAGACAAAGACTTGACAAGGAAATCTGTGAGGAAAACAATAGAGGGTTGAGAAGGCAGGTGAGGGGAGGAGGAGGAGGAAGAGGAAGAGGAGGAGTGAGAGAAGAAGAAGAAAGAGGAGGAGGAGTGGAGTGGAGGAGAAGAAGTAGAACTGGGTGGTTGAAGGAGTAAGTGTTAGGAGAAAGGATACAAGTAAAATAGAGAGAAGAGGTAGACGAGTAACATATAAAAGTTGAGGGGGGAGGAGGAAGAAGAGAAGGTAGAAGAGGGGAAGGAGAATTGTGAGGAGGTAATGAGGGGGGGGGGAGGAGAAGGAGGAAAGCATAGAAGAACAGAAGGATGAAGTGAAGGAAGAGGAGGAGGAAGAGAGGAGGTGGAAGAAAGAGGAAGAAGAAGGAGCAAAAGATAATAATAACATCAGGAATATAATATGTAGCGAAGAAGGTAACAATTAGGTAAGAGGAAAGAGGAAGAGAAAGGAGGAAACAACGGAAGAAATGAATAACAACAACAACAGCAACGATAATAATAATAATAATGGTAGTTGTAGTAGTAGTAAGAATGATACCAATAATAATGATGATGATGATAATAATAATAATAATAATAATAATAATACATCCAAGGGGAGGATAGAAATGTGAGCCACTTCAGTCACGAACGTCTTTATTTCTTTTCTTTATTTTTTCTCTTTTTTTTCTCAATATTCAGACGATATTTTTCAGTAAAACGTGAATCTCTTGTGAAGGACGTATTGAATATTTATTGAGCTTCATGTCGTACCAGCTGGAAATATCATACCAGCTGGGAATATCATACCAGCTGGGAATATCATACCATCTGGAAATATCACACACACACACACACACACACACACACACACACACACACACACACACACACACACACACACACACACACACACACACACACACACACACACACGAGATAGGGTGTGTTTGTTTATTCACAGGGGTAGCAGGTCAGGGAGAGAGAGAGAGAGAGAGAATTGAATAAAGTTGACAAGTCACAACTCCAGCCATTTTTTCCCCACCCCTTCCTTCTTCACTTTCCCCTCCCTCTACCCCTTCCTTCCCCCCCGTCTCCCTCTTTCATTTCCCCTTCCCCCCCCACTCTTTCCCCGTCCCCTCACATCCTTACCCCCTTCATCTTCACTTCTCACATCCCCTCCCCTTCTCTCCAGATCTCTCGCTCCTTCTCCCCCTTATCTTCCCCTTCTCCCTCCCCCTGCCCCTCCCCCTCCCCTCCCCTCCCCTCCCCTCCCCTCCTGACCTTGACTGGAGCAGTGGACGGCAATAAGAAAGAATTACCGTGGAAAAAATAGGAGTTGCCAAATAAAGGTTGAGTGGGAGGGGGAGATAAAGTGAGAGAGAGAGAGAGAGAGAGAGATATTCACTGTATCCTTTCCTTAACCCTCTCTTCTTTACTCCAAGATTCTTTCTCTCTCTCTCTCTCTCTCTCTCTCTCTCTCTCTCTCCGTTCCAAATTCAGAAGGCATGTATGACTGTGCAAGCATAATACATGTGTACGTGAGTGTGTATATATGTTTATGTGTATGTGTGTGTATGCGCCTGTATGTTTGCGGGGGCGTGTGTGTATGAATGTTCAGAGGTAACGTGTCAATAATTGTTCTTCCTCCTCCCTCCATTTTTTCCCTCCATTCTTTCCTCCCCTCCTCTCTTCTCTCCTCCTCACCCCCCTTATTTGCCTGTCATTCAATCCTTCACAAAAAACTCTGATAAATATATGATAATAATTTCTCTCTCTCTCTCTCTCTCTCTCTCTCTCTCTCTCTCTCTCTCTCTCTCTCTCTCTCTCTCTCTCAAATTACGGACCAATAGGGAAAGACGATCCACGCCTGCGTTCCTGAGTCGCATCCATTCATTTTTTTCTTTTTTTAATTCAAAAAAATAACTGACCAATCCACTCAGACGTTACCTAATTTCAGCCAATCAGAGGTCCATCTCAGTACGTTTAAAGAATAACTGACCAATGGCGGAGTCTGGTTCACGCTTACGTCACAGAACACCAGCCAATCACAGTCCGTCTCGGAGTAAGTTCAAAATATTAAACTGACCAATCCAAACTCTTTTCACGGGATGCCAGCCAATAACAGGACCTATCCACGGCAACGTCACGGAATTCCAACCAATCGCAAGCCCTAGCCACTCCTACGTCTTGAAATCCCAACCAATCACAAGCCCTAGCCACGCCTACGTCACGGAATTCAACCAATCGTAAGTTCATTCCACGCCTACGTCATGAAATCCCAGCCAATTACGACTCCCACTGCGCCTACGTCACGGAATTCAACCAATCGTAAGTTCTTTCCATGCCTACGTCATGAAATCCCAACCAGTCACGACTCCCACTGCGCTGACGTCACGGAATTCGACCAATCACAGGCCCGATCCACGCCTACGTCACGGAATTCCAACCAACCAGAAACCGTCCTGCCTCCGAAATGGTGTGGAGTTTGTAAAGTCGCCCGAGAATTGCTTGTCATGCCTCCTGTGGGCGAAAAAAAGGGAGTCTCCATGCTTGATAAGTCTGGTAAAAAGAGAGGGAGTGGAGCGATCGCCTGCCTGAGAGAGAGAGAGAGAGAGAGAGAGAGAGAGAGAGAGAGAGAGATCAGCAATAAAAAGAAAGCGGAAATGAAGGAAATAGAGAAAGGGATGAAGAAGAGAAATACAATAAATAAAGTATGAAGGGAGGAGAGAGGACTTGGGGTGGTGCTCTCGTAGGGTAAGGAGGCTCCCTAGCACCTGTTCCTTGGCGATTTATTTTGCATCTTAGCACCTCAACCCTTTGGATGCCTGGTCGTGTAGTGGGTTATGGCGCTGCAGTCGGGTGGGGCCTGGAAGGGTTTGCATCCGAGGGGTGGTTGGGGGTTTGTCACATAATGCCATTCAGGGATGGGCGAGGCTGGTCACTCTCACCTTAAATTTCCTTGCTTAATAGTCTAGCACTTGCCTCTTACGCTCTTGATGCGGCAAAGGACTGGATAAATAAATAGACAGATAAGTGGATGGATGGTTGGATAGACAGATAGATAGAAACAGTGATTGCTTGATAGGTAAGAAGATAGATGGACAAATGGGTAGATGGACAGACAGATGTATGGATAGACAGATAGATACATAAATAGATAGATAGGTAGATAGATAGAACCTTAACCCCATCAGACCCTTAACGTTAATATCTTAGCTACTTCCAGCCTCCATTGTTTTCCTTTATAGAAGGTAGAGAGCACCCGTTTTCTTCGTTAACCCTTTCAGTACGAGAGGGTTTTTACAAATTAAATAAAATCGTCTGGGGGTAGCTAGGGTGATTTACAGACACCATCGTACTGAAAGGGTTGTCGTAGGATGAGAGGTATGTAGAGGAGGGTGATCGTGGTTGGAGAAAAGGCAGACTGATGGCGAAGTACGGGATGATATGGGATGATTTGTTAGTTATTATTATTATTATTACTATTATTCTGTTATTATTATTTTGTTATTATTATTTCTATTATTATTGTTATTATTATTATTATTTCCATTATCACCATTATTATTATTACGATCATCATTATCATTATTACCATCATCATCTTTATTATTATTACTGGTATTATTATAATTATTATTATTATTTTTATTATTATTATTATTATTATTATATTATTTACCACCACTACTACTGCTATTACTACCACCAAGAAAAATGTAAAGTTGGGTTTTGTCTCCTTGGGGTAAGGGTATTGCAAGATGCCATTGGGTATTGATTTTCTGGACGCTATGTAGAAATTATTGACCGCAGATGTGTGTGTGTGTGTGTGTGTGTGTGTGTGTGTGTGTGTGTGTGTGTGTGTGTGTACGTGATTTTTTTCTGTGCGTACATGGAGGGCTGGGGTGCGTTTATTGGGTGATGTGGCCACTGTTTTTCACGGCCCGGGAAGGGAGGGGAGTAGTGGAGAGGTGAGGAGTCTGGAGGGGGAGAGAGGGAGGAGGTGGAGAGATCAGGGAGGGGGAAGAAGTCTGGGGGGATAAGGGGAGGGAGAATAAAGATCAGGAATGGGATTGGGGGAGAGGGGGAAGAGGAGGGGGAAGGAGCCTGGTGGGGAGAAAGGGAGGGGGAGTTGGGGGTGAGGGTGGTGGGGGTGAAGTAAGGCGGGAGAGATAAGGTGGGGTGTGGAGGGGAGGGAATAGTAGAGATTAAGGACTGAAGTAAAGGAGGGAGAGGGATTTCAAAGGGAAGGAAGGAAGAAAAGAAAGGAGGGAAGGGATTGTGGATGGTTGGGGTGTTGGCTGAAGAGTTGAGGGGGCAGTGTTTTATTTTACTTTATATTTATTTTTATTTTTGCGTATGAAAAGGGAACGTCTTTTTCTTTACTGACATTACTACCAGACGATTTTATTAATCTCATGGGACGCCTCTCGTAGTGAACAGGTTGGAAATATTGTACATTAATCAAGAAAATATTACGTTTGTTTTTATTATTATTATTATTATTATTATTATTATTATTATTATTACCTCTTACTCTTGCCGCCACTGGACGATTTTACTCAGCTAAGGGAAGACCTCGTACTGAAGGGGTAAAAAAAATCCATAAATCATTTCAATAGGACCTGTTTTTGTTTTTTCTTTTCTTTAAATCATCGCCAAAATTCTATCCACCTTAGGAGAGAGAGAGTGAGAGGGGGGGGGGTTCATGGAGAGGGTGGCTGCAGAGGTGAGGATGGGGTTAAGTGATTTTTTTACCTTGAAGAGGGAGATGGGGGAAGGAGAGGCGAGTTCGAGAGTGATGGGGGAGGGGAGGGGAGGGGGGAGTGTGATGGGGGAGCGGAGGGGAGGGGGAGTGTGATGGGGGAGGGGAGGGGAGGGGGAGTGTGATGGGGGATGAGGGTGTAATGCGAGGGAGATGAAGAATTTGTGGGGGGGAGGAGAGGAAGGTGGGTGAGCGATAGGTGATAAAGATAAGAGGAAAGGGGAGGAACGGTGAGGGGAGTGGGGGTGGGGAATGAAGTCGATTGGGAGGGTAAGGAGGGGAGAGAGGATGAAGTTAAGGGGAGGGGAGGGGATCCGGGAGGAAGGGGGTAGAGGTGAGGGAGATAAAGAGGGAGGGGAGAGGTCGGAGAGGGATGAGGGGGAGGAGAGGGGGGGTAGGGAAGAGGTGGGGATCCAGGAGAGAGGGAGATGTTAAAAAAAAGTCAGATGGGGATTGGGGATGAAGTTGCGGAGAGAGGTATATATGTGGGGGGAGACGAAGGAGGGGTGTTTGGGAGCGGGGTAGGGGAGAACGAAGATAGGGGGGGAGTGTGTGGGGGGTAGGGGGTTGTCCATGCCTGCAACTACAACTTTTTGGGGGTGATCCAAATAAGGGCTAATTTCTCCCCTGATAATGGTGTATTTTTGCCTTACCCTCTTTTCTTCCACATCGCCCCCCCCCCCTTCCCTCTCCCTCCCTCTTTTCGTTCACCTTTTCTTTTTCACCTCTCTCTCTCTCTCTCTCTCTCTCTCTCTCTCTCTCTCTCTCTCTCTCTCTCTCTCTCTCTCACACACACACACACACACACACACACACACACACACACACACACACACACACACACACACACACACACACACAGACATTCTCCCTTTCAGTTTCTTGCCGCTCCTCTCAGTCCTTTTTATTCTGTCATTCCTCCTCTCCTATCTTTCTTTCCTCAAATCTTTCTCGTTCCCTTTACTGTTGTCTAATCCCTCTCGCCATGTTGCTTTACTAACACTTTGTTCTTACAGCCTCCAGACGATTTTATTCAGCTGAGTTCCTGCCTTCCTTTATTTTCCTTCCTTTTCTTCAGTTATTCATTGTCTCATTTTCAACCTCCTTTCTTTAGTGTTCCCTCCTCATTTTCCTTTTTTTTTTAGTCTCCCTTTTTTTCTATTTTCTGTCTTCATATCTTCCTTATTCTTTAATCCTTCATCGTAATCTCCCTTCCTTCTCTTTCCATCCCTTTTCCCTTCCCCTCCATTTTATACCTCAGTCTTCGTATCTCCCTTTTTCCCCTTTTTCCCTAACCCCTTCAATTCTTAGGACGATTTTTTTGGTTCATTATTGCTGACAGACGATTTTATTTCCAAGTTTTATTTATTTATTTTATTTTTTTTTTTTTTGTTAAGTGGAGGAGTTTGATGTTGCTAAAAAAAGAGGGAGAGGTGAAGAGGTAATGAGGATGGAGAGGTGAGGAGGTTAAGAAAGAATGAGGGAGAAGGATGGAAGGAAGAAAGAAAGAGGGAGAGATGAGGAAGGAAGCAAGAAAGAAAGGAGAGGGGAAGGGGGAAGGAAAAAGACTGGGAGATGAGAAAGAGGGAGAGGGGAGGGAGAAGAAAGAGTGAGTGGGAAGCAGAGAAGACAGGACGAAAGAGGGAGAGGTGAGGTAAATGATGATGAGAGGGAGGAGAGAAGGGAAATCCATCTCTCCTTTAACTCACTAAAAGAGAGAGAGAGAGAGAGAGAGAGAGAGAGAGAGAGTTAATGAGCTTGTAAACATAAAACTGTATCATGGCATGTGAAAGGAAGAGCAGAGGTGATTGTAAAAATGAAGAGAGACAGGAGAATGTCGCACTGTCTTGAGAGAGAGAGAGAGAGAGAGAGAGAGAGAAGGGGGACGAGAATGATTATTTAGCTAGGAAATTTTTGGCTAAGAAGGACGGAGGAAAAGGAATGAAGAAAAAAAAGTTGGCTAATGTACAGTACTGAGAGAGAGAGAGAGAGAGAGAGAGGAGGGGGGGAGGGGGGGTTTGGCCGGTGTTCCCAAGGGTGTGTTTTTGTCACCATGGCTGTTACAAGCACCGCCTTATTGATCACTCCCCCCCTCCCTCTTTCTCTCTCTCCCTCTCTCTCTCTCTCTCCAAATCTCTGCTGTATTTTCCTCTTCTTTCATTTTTTTTTCCGTTTTAAGTGTTTTTTTACTTTTACTGTATTTTCCGAACGGCATCTCTCTCTCTCTCTCTCTCTCTCTCTCTCTCTCTCTCTCTCTCTCTCTCTCTCTCTCTCGTTCCCGCAAGCAGAGAAAGACAGGTTGGCGACACAGTCAATATCCCACCTCGTGCTCCCCCCCCCTCCTCAACCCCCCTCACCCCCCTCACCCCTCACCACAACACTGCAGGACATTTCAGGCACCTCACCCCTCTGCCTCACCTCCTGCCTCCCTGCACAGCTTCACTCACTGCCTCACCCTCCTGCCTCACCCCTATGAAGTACATTTCCTCCTCCATCTCACCCCTGCCTACCTCCCTCCTCACGTACACATCCCTACCACCTGCCTTACTGTCTGCCTACCTACACATCCTCACCCCTGCCTCCAATTTCGTCTCCATCTGCCTCACCTCTTCCTGCACATCCTTATATACCTTACACCCTCCACACCCCTTTGCCTACCCGCACATCACCTTCCTCACCTCCTGTCTCATCCTCATCCTCCACCTCACCCTATACCTCTCTGCCTCCCCACACATCCCTACCTCTGCCACACCCCCCTCCCTGCCTCACTTCCTGCGTGCCTGCACCCCCCCACCCCTATCTTTTTCGTCTCCACCTGCCTGCCTGCCACCCACCCATCTACCCTTCATTGTGCCACCCTGCCTACCTCCATCTCTGCCTGCCGCCGCCTCTTGGACTTCTGCCTATCTGCCTCTCTTCACACCTCCATTGTGTCTCCTGTCTGCCCGCCTCTCTCTGTCTGCTTATATTCCCATTACTGTTGTCTGCTTTCCTTATTTCCCCTCTTCATCTTTCTGTTTAGTTTGTCTTCGTGTGTGTCAATTCTATATCCTCATCTTTATCACCTTTCTGGTCTGCTTCACTCTGTCTGCTTTATTCCCATCTCTGTCGTCTGTCTTGCCTGTCTATTAATCTCTCTGCATCCTTCATCCTTCTGTCTGTCTGCTTATAATCCTTTCTCAGTTGCCTGTCTATGCCTATTTTCATGTCTGCGTGCAAACATACTTAGTCTTGTCTCTTGTCTGCCCACTTGTCGGCCTGTCTCTCTGCTTGTCTGCTTATATTTCCATTCCTTACGCCCATCTTATACTCTGTTTTCTTATCTTTCATCTTACTTGTGCTTCTGTTTATCGATCCTTCCTTCCTTCCTGTCTGTCTGCCTGTCTATTTGTCTGGCTGTCTGTCTCTTCCTGTCTCCGGCTGTACTTGCCAGCGTTCTTGTCACTGTCTGCCCCTGTTTGGCCCGACATCTCCACTGAGTTATGAGAGAGAGAGAGAGGGGGGGGGAGGCACCAACTGCAGTACCTTGGGGAAGAAAGACCACCGAACATGGCAGTAGGTTGTGTTTCTCTAACACACACACACACACACACACACACACACACACACACACACACACACACACACACACACACACACACACACACACACACACACACACACACACACACACACACACACACACACACACACACACACACTGGCTGTGGGTGTTGGAGGCAGGCAGGATGAAGATAAGTTGAAGGAAAGTGAGGGAGACAAACAGAAGGAGGGAGAATAGGGAGAGGAAGGTCAGATGAGGCGGTGAGAGTGAAGATGAGGGCAGGGAGGATGAGGGAGACAGGGAGGTAGGATAGGGGAGATAGAAACAGACGTGGGGGGAGGGGAGGCAGGATTGAAGGGGGCAGGTTGAGGGAGGTAAGTTTGGGCAAATGAGAAAGACAGAGGGAGACAGGGAGGTAGAAGGAGGAAGACAGGTGGAGGCAGAGGGAGGGAGGGGAGGAGATATTGTTTTGGAGGGAGGCAGGGAGGGATCTAGTGCCCAGGGATAAGGTATGGTGATGTTGATGGTGACTGTGGTATGGCCAGGTAGTGCACGACGCCTGTTCAAGCACTCATTTCCTCTTCGTCATTTTGGCTTTACTTCTTCAGAATTGTTAGCCACTTCACCCCGAGGCCTTCGCTGCCCCGCCTCATTGCATCAACTTTATTTTGCTTTGCCGTACTAATAATTTCTTCATCACCATTATAGCACTTTTTTAATTTTTTATTTTTAGTATGACAAAAATCCCTCACCCCTTTCAGTTCATGGTCAGTTGTTGTCAGAGTGAAGGGTAGATTTGACTAAACCTCATACCAATTAATCTGGCCAGGCATGTATGACAACACTGTTCCTGCCGAGATTCTGATTGGCTGGAGATGTTTGTTCGATTTCGTTGTTGCTTAAACCGATACTTTCTTTATTGTCAGATATGATACTGAGTTTATCGAAAATACAATCATCAAAAGCAATAAGAAATCCGTTATATACTTAACAACAATGAAATTTGCGTAGGAAGATAGAAATATGAGTCAGCAAAGTATTATAACAGTCCAAGTCAAGGTCAGCATTCGAACAATTCCATTAAATCTCCGACACTCGATAATGTAACAGAAAATTAAGGAAACCTGCTTAATCTAAGCGTTGGTGTAACACACATTTAAATTTTAATCAGTCCGCACCCTTAAATCGTGCCACAACTCTGAATAATTAAAAATTCTAATGAAAAGACGAGTTGTGCGGGAAGGGAGGTTTGAAAAAATTGCGAAAATCAAAGTAGGCTAAAGGAAAACTATTTCATTATATCTCCTCTATTATCACAGTACGGACTGATCTTAAAATTTAAATGTGTGTTACACCAACGCATAGATTAAGCAGGTTTCCTTAATTTTCTGTTATATTATCGAGTGTCGGAGATTTAAAGGAATTGTTCGAATGCTGACCTTGACTTGGACTGTTATAATACTTTGTTGACTCATATCTCTATCTTCCTACGCAAATTTCATTGTTGTTAAGTATATAACGGATTTCTTATTGCTTTTGACGATTGTATTTTCGATAAACTCAGTATCATGTCTGATAATAAAAAGAGTATCAGTTTCAGCAACAACGAAATCGAACAAACACCTCCAGCCAATCAGAATCTCGGCAGGAACAGTGTTGCCATACATGCCTGGCCAGATTAATTGGTATGAGGTATAGTAACCAGGGAGATTTATTCCTCTCATAACTAAGTTGCAAGGGTGTTCATGGAGCCACGACTTATCATTCACACTGTAGGGGTGGCTCGGTTCCGTCAGATGAAAACAGACCGACTCTAGTAAAAGGACACTCATTCCCACCTCATTACGAAGACTCGTACAACCACGACTTAATTATTTTAGTTGTTTGAGTGGCACAGATCCGACAGGTAAAAAATAAATAAATAAATAAATAAATACTTGTAAATATGTCTGTCTGTCTATCTGTTTATCTATCTGTCTGTCTATATGTCTTTCTATCTATCTATCTATCAATCTGTCTGTCTGTATATATCTATGTGTATATATTGGAATAGATATTGCCCTTGAAATAGATTCCATGACCTAGTTAGTGCTTAATATACACAAAATAGTCTCGAAAAAACTAGGAGGCATATTTTTTTCTTTTTTTTCACTTTTGTAGGCTTATGGAAAGGTGTGAAAGCCAGAATACCTGATAATTAAAGATGGCAGAGATGGGCACAGAAGAAACAGTGATGGATAATAGTAAGAAAGTGTAGGGGGCCGAGGCTAGGCTATCGAAATCCACAACACTTGAGGGGAGTAGGGGGAGGTCAAGAGGGGAGGGGGGAGAACTGGGAGTGGGGGAGGTTGAGGGGGGGATGGTAGGTGGGGGTGATGGGGGAGTGTGATACGCCCCCACACACCGTTTTCTATGTCAGTGCGTTTGCCGGTGTTTTGCTGTGTGTGTGTGTGTGTGTGTGTGTGTGTGTGTGTGTGTGTGTGTGTGCGCGTGCGTGCGTGCGTGTGTGTGTGTGTGTGTGTGTGTGTGTGTGTGTGTGTGTGGACGAGGGGAAGCGTGCGCGTTTGTGTTTTGAGGGTTGTCATCATTTTCCTTGTATTGCCTACCTTTCTTTTCTAGTTCTAGTTCTCGTTCTACTCCTCCTTCTCGTCTTCTCTGCTTTTCTTCTTCTTCTTCTTCTTCTTCTTCATGTCCTACTTCCCTCCTTCCATCTCCTTTCTCGTCTCATTCATCACATACCGTCATTTCTCTCATGTTTCATCGCATTACTTCTCCCTTCATCTCTCTCCTCTCTTCTTCGTCCGCTTTCTCTTGTATTTGAGTCTTTATCTTCTCACCCACATTTCCTTCTTCTCGCCTCTGCCTCCTTCCTCCTCTCCTTTCCTCTCTTTACTTTCTGTTCTCTTCCTCCCCTTCTTAACATCCTCTTCCTTCTCTTATCTTACCATCCTCCTCTTCCTTTCTCAGCTTCCTCCTCCTCCTCCTCCTCCTCCTCCTCCTCGTACCGTGTTTTTCAGTGTTGCTGCCACACACTTCGCGATTTGTTGTTGAAAAAGTGAAAAATTGAGCTACCGTTCTCATTTCCATGTTTGGGGAGGGAGGGAGGGAAGGGTAGGAGGGAGAGGAAAAAGGGAGGAGAGAGAGGAAAGAAAGGAAGGAGAGGAGACGGAGGGGAAAGAGGGCTGGGAAGGAGACGAGAGGAAGGGAGAGAAGAAGAGTAGAGGAAGTGAAGAAGAAGAGGGGAGGAAAGGAAGAGGAAAGGGAGGAAAGAATGGAAGAGGGGAAGAGGAAGGGGTATTGGGAAGAAAGGGTGAAGGAGGGAAGAGGAGGGTTAGGGAGGGAAACGATAGGGGAGAAAAGGGAGGAGAGGGGAAGGACAAGGAGGGAAGGAGAGAGGAGGAAAAAGTATGGAAAGAAAAAAGAGAGGGAGGGAGGAAATGGAGCGAGGAAAGAAGGAATGGATAGAGTGAAGGAAAGGGAAGATGATGAGAGCGAGAGAGAGAGAGAGAGAGAGAGAGAGAGAGAGAGAGAGAGAGAGCGAGAGAGAGAGAGAGAGAGAAGATTTATGAATGTTGATGCATAGGGAAGGAAAGAAAAACTGAAGATGGCGAGCGAGAGGAAGGAAAGACGCCGGGATAGAGGAGTGAGTGGCAAGAACGGAGAGAGGGAAATGGAGAGAGGGAAGTGGAGTCTGAAAGGAGAATGGAGAGTGGCGGGGATGGAAGAATAGATAAAGGAGAAATAGATGAAAATAATTACCTGAAGACAGCGGAGGAGAACACCTGGGGCTGAACACAGGTAACCCTTCAGTACGAGGACGTCTTCATTTATATATTTATTTATTTATTTATTTTTTTATATTTTTGGCACTGGCTTCCAATTTGACACCATTTTTGGAAAGATCGATGGCTGTGGAGGGGTTAATGAAGACCATCAAACCCCTCCCAGTCGAAATAAAATCGTCTGAAGATCTCAAGATTAAAATAAAAGATAGATGTAAGGACGTAGATAGATAAAAAAAAAGGTAGATAATCCAATTGCAAGGGTTAAAGATAGCGGAGGAATAAAATCGTCTGGAATAAGCCAAGTAGGACGATTTTCTCAAGTTTTTTATGCATATATGTCAATCGTATTTGTAGATATGTTTTGTTAGGCTGACTCTATTTTAACCTCTTCAGCTCGAGGACGTCTTGGGGGGGTTTACAAAGGACCTCTCGTAGTGAAGGGGTCAGAGGTAGACTTACCAACCCTTTCAGTACAATGACGGCTTCGCAAATCGTCCTTCTTATCACCTGTGCGGTTTTATTCAGCTTGCTTATCTGTTTCGCTGGAAAGATAAGACGAAGTGATTTTTGGAGAGATGAGATGCAGTGATTTTTGGAGAGATTAGAGACTGATTTTTGGAGAGATTAGAGACAGTGTTATTTTTGAGAGATGAGAAGCAGTGATTTTTTGAGAGATTAGAAGCAGTGATTTTTTGAGATGAGAGGCAGTGATTTTTTTGAGAGATGAGAGGCAGCGATTTTTTTTTAGAGAGAGAGATTAGAGGCTGATTTTTCCATTATATATATATATATATATATATATATATATATATATATATATATATATATAATTTTCACCAGACGAATTTTCTTCATTTTAGGAATTACCTCTGAAGATCCCCCTTTGTGTGTGTGTGTGTGTGTGTGTGTTAAATATTTACCTCATTTAATATCACCACTACTGTTACCATCATCATCATCTTGTTCATCACCATCATTTATTTAAGGTATTGCTACTTCCTATACCCCTACCACAGCTACCACTACAACAACCACAGCTACAGCACCACCTACACCTACCACAACCCCATCAGCATCACCACAGTTACCCTCACCACAGCCATCCCCTCCCTACCACAATACACCACACCACCGTAACTCCTCCTACGAAAACAACCACTGCAACACTTCCTACCACAGCCACCACCACAGCTCCCCACCACAGCAGAGCGTACCCAGGAAGCGGTGGCGGGTATTTATAAGTGAAGGGAGGGGGACATTAATTTTCAAACCCTGCTGATCTCTTTTTGCAGTCGGTCCGCTCCCACAAAACCACCCCCACCCTCTCCCCCACCCACCCCACCCTCTCCCCCACCCACACCCTCCCTCCACCCCTTCCTCCAGCTCACTTCTCCCCCCTCCATCCACCCTCGCACCCCTACCCTTCCCCTTTCTCTCCTTTCATCTCTCTTCTTCCCTCCACTCTCTGTCAACTCCCCTTCCCCCTCCTTCTCCCTCCATTTCTCATCCCCACCCTCGCTCCCTCCACCCCCATTCTCTCCCCTTCCCCTGCTCTCCATCTTTTCTTACCCCATTCTGTCCTCCTTCCCTCTCTATCTCCCTCCATCTCTCTTCTTCCCCCCCTCCCTCCATCAACCCCTTCTTTTCTCTCTCCTTCCCACTCATCACCACCCCAACCCCCTTCCCTGCGTCAAATCTTGCCTCCTTTCCTCCCCCTTCATATCTCTTCTTTTCTTCCTTTTTTCTCTCACCTGTTCCCTTCCTTTGCTGCCTTCTCCCTCAGCATTTTCTCCCCCTTCCTTTCCCCTCCCTACTTCCCTCCCTTCCCCATTTTTCCTCTCTTCCCATCTTATCTTACATCCTTCCTTCTTCATTTTTTTTTTCTCTCCCCTTCTATCTCTTCCCTCTTGCCTCCCTCCTCTTTCCCTGTCCTCTTCCTCTTCTCCCCTCCTTCTCAGTTCACTCCTTCCGCCCCTCCCTCCCCTCTTCCCTCTTTCTCACTGCCCTTCTTCTTTTCTCCCTTCTTCTTTTCCATCCTTCCTTTCCTCCTTTTTTTCCTCTTTTCCTCCCTGCCTGCATCATTTCTTTTCCTTTTACTCCCTCCCTCCCTCTTCTTTCTTTCTTTCCTTCTTTCCTCTCTCTTTCACCCTCCTTCTGTCCCTCCTGCCTTCTCTCACTTATTTCTCTTTTCTTCTCTCTCTCTCTCTCTCTCTCTCTCTCACTCATCTTCTTCCCTCCACTCTCTGTCAACTCCCCTTCCCCCTCCTTCTCCCTCCATTTCTCTCCCCCACCTCCCTCCCTCCACCCCCATTCTCTTCCCTTCCTCTCCCTTCATCTTTTCTTACCTTCCTCTTCTTTTCAGTTCTCTCTCTCTCTCTCTCTCTCTCTCTCTCTCTCTCTCTCTCATAGCCAGCGTTTCACCTCTTCAGCCCTAGCACGTCACTATATTTCTTGCTCCCTTCAGACGATTTCTTTCATCTTGGGATAAGCTTAGAACTGGCTGGGGGTTACAGGGAGCTTCCAGAAACCCCCTTGCTTGCTCCCCGTCCTTCCCAAGCTGAGGAAAATCGTCTGGTGGCATCAGGAACAGGATAGAAAGCAGACGTCATCTTTGTGGAGTTCGTGTTCTTCGCTAGTCAGTTCTTCGTTTCCTCCTTGTTTATTTTCCTCCCACTTCCCCATCTTTCCTCTCAGATTAACTTTTCCCCTCCTCACCACCTTCTTCATTTCCTGCTTTCCCATCTCCACTTATTTCTCCCCTCCCCTCGCCTCCCCTCCCGCCTCACAACCTTCCTCTATGCTTCTTTACCTTGGCTTTCCCCTCACCCCACCCCCTCTCCGCCCCCCTCCCCACCATACTTTACTCCCTCCCTTCATCATCATTTTTCCACCTCCCTCCCCAACAGCGGCGCCCCCCTCCCTCCCCTCACCCCTCCCCCTCTATTTTTCCCATCTACCACTCCCCTACTTGCCTGCCTGCCTTCCTGCTTGGCTACTCCTTGCTGCTGTCTGTCTCCCCTACTCAAGGTCTGTCTGCTTCTCTCCCTTTCAGCCTACCTACTTCCTACCTGCTCATCCCTACTTTCCTTCTTAACTGCTTGCCTCTCTTTCTCCAGGTGTTGCCTACCCACCTACCTGTTTTCCTCCTCATCCAACTCTCCTCCTTTCTCATTAACCCTTTCACCTGCCTGCCTACCTGCCTATTTACCTCAACTATATTTCGTGCCTGCCTTCTCATCTGCCTGTCTGCTGTACATGTCCGTCCTGCCTGTCTATCAGCTGTCTGCCTACTTCTCAGATATTCTTACGTCTTCCTTACTTGCCTGTCTTCCAAACTCCCAAGTCTTCCTGCCTGTCTCCTCACCCACCTGCCTGCTACCTGCCTCACACATCCTGCTTACTTCACTGCCTACCTCCCACCTACCCACCCAGTTACGTTCCTGCCTTACTGCCTACCTCAACGGCCTGCCACCCACCCTCTTGCCTAGTTCACTGCCTACCTCCCACCTACCCATCCAATTACCTTCCTGCCTCACTGCCTGCCACCCACCCACCCACCTGCCTGCCTCTGCCGCTATATTTGTGGTCCCGTAGAAAAGTGTGAGTTGGCAAGCACAAGAGGACACCACCCAACCCACCCCTGTCTCCCCGTGAGAGAGAGAGGGGGGGGGGGACGAGTGTTGTACCTTTCAGTTATATGAAGACTCAGCACACACACACACACACACACACACACACACACACACACACACACACACACACACACACACACACACACACACACACACACACACTCATGGCTTTTCATGGGGACCTGGTAAGATTATGGGCATTTTTGTCGCGGGGTCTTTTCGTACATGCCGCGTTGTTGGTCTCCCTCTCTCTATCCACAGCCTCGGTACGGCTTGGGTTCTCTCCTGGCGAGGGGCGTATCCAGCTTTTTACAGGGGAGGAGGAAGGGGGGGGAAGGGGTGCATAGTGGGGAGTGGCATATTTAACTTCACCCCTGCCTACACCTCTCCTTGCATTTTTTTTTTAATGCCTCCTACACCCTGGCGATTTTATGGATTTTTCGGGGGGGGGGGAAACCTGGCGAGAGTGGCAATATTGTACCTACTATAGCGCACCCAGGGATTTTTTTTTTTTTTCTTATTTTATTTCTGCTTCAACTTGGCGGATTTATTTTGGTTTACGGAAGACTTTCATTAGAGAGAGAAAGAGAGAGAGAGAACATGTATGACCCCCGGACGCCCAAACAGGATATGATTATTTATTTATTTATTTTTTTCGTTTTAATCTTGCAGCTACCTGACGAAAGATTTTTTTTTTTTTGGGGGGGAGGGGGGGGGACATTTTTGAAACCCATGGAGTTAAGGGTGGAAGGGGTGGCAGCCAAACCCCAGCAGCCTGAGGACGTCTTTATTTTCTTTCTCTTCTTGTCTTCTTACGATTTGCATAGGAGAGTTTGTGAAGGACGCTCCCTAACACCTTTTCCTAGCCGACTTACTTTGCTTATATCACCTTATTGTCCTTCCCTGCTTAGCTGACGTGCAGAAGGATATTAACCAGCCATATCCAAAATAAATCGGTAAGGAAGAGGTGCTAGGGGGTTAAAGACAACCGTATATTACCCATCCAGTTAAAGAAAAAATCTGGGCTGAAGAAAATCGTCTGTTTAATCCAGAATAAGACACACATAGAGGCGGAAATCCTGTGTCAGTCTGTGCTAAAAAGAGTCATATGATTCTTACGTGTATTTTTTTTTTTTCGTTTTTATTTTTTTTTTTTCGTTTCCTCATTCAGTTACTTATAAATGAAAAACAAAAGAAAAAAAGAAATCCCAGGGAAAACGGTGATTTTTTTCCCCTAATTCGAGTATTTTTTTTTTCTTTTTCTTTTTCCCCCACTCGCATGTTTTTGTCACCCTTTTTCCCCCTCTCCTCTTCAGTCTCTTCCTTGTAAATGCTAAGTTTGCTGTGTGTGGGGTGTTTGTGATTTCAAGCTGTGTTTTATTTATTTTTATTTTTTTATATTTATTTTTTGCTTCTTCAGTCTCTCTTGTAAATGTGAGATTTGTCCTGAGAGCTTACTTGATCCCCGACTTTGAAATTAAGTTTGGGATGATGATGATGATGATGATGATGATGATGATGATGACGAGAAGGAGGAGGATGACAATGACGATGATGATGGTGATGATGAGGAGGATGACGATGACAGTGATGCTGATGATGATGATGAGGAGGAGGATAATAATAATGTTGATGATGTTGATGATGATGATGACTGTGTTAAAATAGATCTACCTTTGATATGGTGCCAAGTTTTATGTCGATTTTTTTTTTTTCCCTTGTCCCTCTTCATCGGTGACATTTATAAATTTGTGCTGTGTTGGTGGCCTCCCTGCCTGAATGAGCTTGGCAGTTTCAGGAATCTCTTCAGTTTTACCTGCATTGTTACTCACCTGGATTCTACCTCAGTTTTATTTACCTGTCCATCGATCTACCTCTATTTATCTGTTTATGTTTATCTCTTTAATTTTTCATTTTTTCCGTCAATACGTCTTTTGCAATTTCGCGTCCGCCCCGTAACTTCCACATGTTTGGACAGATTTTGATATAACTTCACACAATTGTTCCCCATACTAAGACGGTGTGTCGCGCGTAACAACCAGCCATCCACTTCCAAGGTCGATTAATTATGTATGATTATTATCCGGTAGGGGAGTTTGTAGTGCATGGCAGTTGAATGCACTTGGTATTTCTTTTCCTGTTTTCTTCATTCCGCAGGTGTTTTCCCTTCTCTCTCTCTCTCTCTCTCTCTCTCTCTCTCTCTCTCTCTTGTTTCTGCCGCATGCTGTCTACTCTTCCTAAATACACTTCATTCCATTTCCTCCCTTTCCTGATTTTCATCTCATTTCATCCTTCATCCACATACTTCCCTTTCCTCCCTTATTTCAACCAGCTCCCCATTCCCCCTTCCCTTCTCCCTCCCGCACGCCCCTCCCGTCCTCCCTGCCCTTCTTACCTGCTTCTCTCCCTCCCTCTGCTTGCCCCCCTCCCCCTGCAGCTCCCTCCCTGGATTATGTTCTTCATATAAGCCAATAGTTTTTACCCAGGGAGTATTCAGCCAGGGAGAGCCGACGCTGAGGGCGCTCAAAAACTAACTCACGGTTTTTATGGGCGCTGATCAGGGGGGGGGGAGGGTGAAGGAAGAAGTAGATGAAGGAGGGAAGAGGGCTGGGTGAAGGAAGGACGGGAGGGCTGGATGAAGGAGGGCGGAAGGGAGGAAAAAAGAGAAATAAAAAAATGAAGGAAGGAAAAAGGGAGATGTGCATGAAGGAAGGAAGAGGGATGGCTGAAGGAAGAACGGGAGGGATGGATGGAGGAGGACGGAGGGGAGAAATAGAAGTAAATGAAGGAAGACAAGGGAGATGTGCATGGAAGAGGGATAGATTATTGAAGGAGGGTAGAGTTGTCTGAAAGAGGGAGGAAGGAAGAAATTAATGAAGGAAGGGAGAAAGGAAGCGTGGATGAGAACAGTGGTGATGAGTGGATGAAGGAAGCAGGGTGGGAGAAGGAAGGGGATAGGGATGAAGTAAGGAAGGAGAAGTGGGTGAAGACAAAGGTTGAAGGAATGAAGAAAGAATTAGATGAATGATGAAAGGAGAGAGGGAGGGAGGAAGTAAGTGGAAGGGAGAGGTAGATAAAGAAAGGAGGAAGGAAGAGACGTTGAAGGAAGGAAGGAGGATAGATGGATCCATAAAGCAGTGGAGTAGATGGTGGACTGAGGGAAGAGGTGGGGAGGGAGGAGGCAGAAGAAGTTAGGAAGGAGGGGAAGCAGAGGAGGAGTCAGCGTGTGGGAGGAGGAAGGAGTGGAGAGGGAAGGAAAAGAGAGAGGGTGAAAGGGCGGGTGGAGGAAAGACGAAGAAAAGGGAGGGAACAGGAGGAAGGAAGGAAGTCTGAAAACAGCTGAAGGTGTTGGTCAATGAGAGAGAGAGAGAGAGAGAGGACCCACGACAGATCGAAGTGGCAAGTAAAAAAATCCAAAGAAAAGGAGGGTACGAAATTTTGCCACCCACATTCCCTCAATAAATGAAAATCGATGGAGAAAAGCAGAGCGTGAAAAGAGGAAGCAGTAGAAGCAGAAGAAGTTACCCCTCAGCAGAAAAATGATGCCGGGTTTATAAAGGCCAGAAGAAGAAGAAGGAAAAAAAAAGTCCTGGAATGCAATTATTATAAAGTCAAATAAATGTCACTTAACTCATTTAGCTACGTCTTTGTTTTTAGTATCACAGTATGTCGAAAGAAATTACACTGTCAAAAAAAAAAAAAGATTGTATCGGAAGTGAGAGAGAGAGAGAGAGAGAGAGAGAGAGACCTCGTAGTGAAGAGGTGAGACAGCTTTACTACAAGGGGAATTTTCAACCAGTAAATCTCCAAGTGCAAACAGGAAAGTTAGAAAAGAAACATTATCCCACACACGGGTAATTGGCAAAGACCCGGCGCTACCCAACCACCCCGGGACGCCCCAATATCGCGATCAGTACCCAGCGGGGGAGGGAGTTATTAAATGCGATCCGAATCCTCTCTATACTGACTCTGTGTGGACGTCTATCGTTATGTATATATATATTTTGACTCCCCATCGCGACATTAAGAGCTGTTTGGGGTGTATGATAAGCGTGTTTTTTGGGTGAGTTGAGGAGTCCTGAGAAAAAATACCTGATCAACTACACCTGCTAATTGGACTTGTTTTGCCTCACCTTCGCTGGATTCCCTGGGCCAGTGTTAATTGAACCGCACCTGTATATCAACGGATTATTATTATTATAATAATAATTATTATTATTATTTATTATTATTATTATTATTATTATTTAGAGAGAGAGAGAGACAGTACCTGCAAAATTCGATAAGAAAGGGAATGAGATTATGAGGGAAAAAAAAATGATGCAGAAGAAGTGCAGACCGATAACGTGGTAGAGGAAGATGGCACAAACAATATTTAATACCCCACAGAAAAAACTCCCCCTCCCCACCCCTTGAAAATCGGCCACACCCATTACCCCCCCTCTCTCACGTGCCCCCTCACACCATCTTGCCTCCCCCCTTCTAATGTCCCCTTCACTCCCTCTCCCACATAGCCTACCCCTTCTCGTACTCTCTGCTGCCCACATACCCTCCCCTCACACCCTCTGCCCTACTCTCCACACCCCCCTCACAGCCTCGTCTCTAACCCATTACCTCCTCCTTCTCAGCCCTGTCTCCTCACCCTCTCTCTCCCCACCTCCACCTCTCACATTGTCCCCTATCCACCACCCCTTCCCCTCCTCCCCCCTCCTTTCCCAGCCACCACACCCTTCCCACACCCTCTTCCCACACCTCCAAACACCCTCTCCCGTCCTTCCTCATCCATCGTACACCCCTCATATTTGTCTTCCCCTCCCCTCATCTCATTCTACACACACCTTTTCTTCAGCACACACCATGTCTTCTTTACACCTTTTCCTCCCCCCATTGTCCCCCACATGTACAGTACATTGTTTCCCCCTCCCTCACCCTCTACCTCCCTCACGTCCCCCCTCCCCTCCCTGTCCTCCCATACCGTCATCCACAAACTGTCTTCCTCCTACCCCTCTCTTCCTCAGCCCCCACAGTGTCTTCCCATTCCCCTGAAATCTGCACTTCATCCCCCTTTCTTCCCCCACCCCCATACACAGTCCCCTTCATCCCCTGCATCCTTTCTCCTTCACCTATTTTGTCTGCCTCTTTCCAGCTTCCTCTTTCCCGTTTTCCCTTCAACTCTCTCTCCTTCCTCCTTTCACCCACTGCCACAACCTCACCCTCGCACCTCCCCTCCCTCTCCCATTCCTTTTTCCCCTCCGTCATCCTCCCTCTTCCCTCTCCCACCCTCCTCCGCTCACATCAACAATCATCCCTCTCCTTCACACCGCATCCTATCCCTCCCGCTCTCATCCTCACCCCATCCTCTCTCTGCCGCTGTCATTCACACCTAACTCTCTTCCCCTCTCCCCCACTCTCTTCCCCCTCTCCCCCACTCTCTTCTCCCTCCTTCCTACACCCTCTTCCCCCCTCCCGCCTCCACACACTCCAAAAAACCAGCCCTTTTGTCGAATAATACCGTGTTCTGGAAATTTTGATTCGTGTTGTGTTTTTCATTTTTCGCACGAGTTGGCGGCTGAGCACTCACCTGTTCACGGTTAATTGCCCTATATTACCACCTGTACTGTGTGCTTAGCGGCGAGGGTTTGTCGGGGGGAGGGGAGGGAGTGCTGTGAAAAAAAAAAGAAAAAAGCAAAACTGAGTGAGGCTAAGAATTAGTACGCAAGATCACGGACGTAGAACACACACACACACACACACACACACACACACACACACACACACACACACTCAGTTAGCCACTTTAACACTTGCACTCACGCATATATTTCTCTCTCTCTCTCTCTCTCTCTCTCGTAATTAATAATGTTTCTCTCTCTTTTTTTTTAGGTATGTATTGTTCACTCCTTGGTTGCTGAAAAGGTAAAGTGGTAAAGATTCTCTCTCTCTCTCTCTCTCTCTCTCTCTCTCTCTCTCTCTCTCTCTCTCTCTCTCTCTCTCTCCAGTTTCACTTAAAGCAAGGGGGGGGGGGTCATGTTAAATTTAGCGGAGCAGGTGATAAAATTTAAGAGAATACGAGTTAGCTAAAGAAAGTAAAAATGAATAAATAAATAACGCAGAGGAAAGTAATATAAACCAAATAAGATAATTGTTATAAATATCTCTTTGCACTACATTTATGGTGGAGAGAGAGAGAGAGAGAGAGAGAGAGAGAGAGAATGATAAATAATACAGACCATTTTTAGGGCAAAATGAAGATCCTCCTTCCAGTTTCTTTTTCCTGATGGTGGATTTTTTTTTCTTTTTTCTTCTTGTCTTTTTTTCTTCCTAGTGAGTGAGGTAAAGCAAATCCTGTACATGGTAAGAATGGTTAATGCTGTGAGAAGTGATAATCCTGGAATTTAAACCGGATCATTTGGGTTATTCTTGCTATTTCCTGACGGTTTGCCTTCGACTCCGAGCAGAATTTTCCTACTTAAAGGGGACAGAGGCACTCTTCCTTAACCCCTTCACTTCTGTCCTCATTTTCCTCTAACTTGGGCCGGAATTCTAGTCACGAAGAAGTGCTGCTGTGGATAGGGTGTCAGTGAGGAAGAAGTGCTGTGGATAGGGTGTCAGTCACGAAGAAGTGCTGTGGATAGGGTGTCAGTCACGAAGAAGTGCTGTGGATAGTTTTTTTTTTTTTTTACTAAGCTGCGTGAAATAAGCTACCAAGGGACGGAACTGTGAGCCAAGTTAGATTAAAAAAACTATAGGATGGTCGGGCAAGGAAAATAAAAAGGGCGTGAATGAGACAAGAATAGAATCACATGAAGGTCCGCGGGCTGAAGGGGTTAAGAGAGATTTTTAGAGGAGTAAGTTGAAGAAGAAAGAGAAGAGGAGGAGGAGGAGAAGAAAGAAAGAAAGGAGGAGGAGGAGGAAGAGAAGAAAGAAGGAAAGAAGGTGGAGGAGGAGAACTAGAAGAAAAAAGAAGAGGAACAGAAACAAGAAGAAACAGAAGAAGAAGAAAGCGAAGAAGAAGAGAGGAGGAGGAGGAGGAAGAAAGCAAGACCCTCTAGACAGTAATAATTATCAGACAAATTATTATCACTATAATCATTATTTAAACGAGATAATAAACATCTTAGTTATTGTTTATCAGAGTAAATAAATGAGAAGAGCGAGTTATGAGAAAATAAATGTAATCAGTGGACAGAAGGGTAATTGTCTTATAATTTAGCAAGAGCGTTGAAGAGCTGCGATTTTTTTTTTTTTTTTTTTTTTTTTTTTTTTTTTTTATGGAGTGAAGAAAAAAGCTAAGTCCGTAGCGAGAGTAAAAATTATATATATCCTGTCCAGTTTAACCCTTTCATGAAGATTATTTATTTATTCATTCATTCATTCATCCATCCATCCATCCATCCATCCATCCATCCATCCATCCATCCATCCTTTCATCCATCCATCCATCCATCCATCCATCCTTTCATTCATCCATCCATCCATCCATCCATCCTTTCATTCATCCATCCATCCATCCATCCTTTCATTCATTCATTCATTCATTCATTCATCCATCCATCCATCCTTTCATCCATCCATCCATCCATCCTTTCATTCATTCATTAATGTATTCATTCATTCATCCATCCATCCATCCATCCATCCTTTCATTCATTCATTAATGTATTCATTCATTCATTCATCCATCCATCCATCCATCCATCCATCCATTCAGTCAGTCAGTCATATTTTTTTACGCTGCTACGGTACCTGACGATTTCCTTCATCTTAACGCCGACGTAATGAAGGGGCTCGTGTAGGCTTTATCCAACCCCTACAGGTCAAAGAACACTCCCCTGCGCTGAGGAAAATCGTCTGGAGATGGCAAGATTAACACACATTCTCGGACTAAAGTGCTGATTTATAACAAGAGATCAGTAACAGCAGAATATGAAGCTAGTCACGAAGAAGTGCTATGATGAGGATGTAGTGCTGGAATAGCATCATATTGTCACTTGGGTTGTAACAGACGATGAACTCTGAACAGTAGAATACGATGCTAGTCAGGAAGAAGTGCTATAAAGACGTAGGGCTGGAATAGTGTTGTAGGCGGTCGCGAGTTGTAAAATGATTAACAGAATATGGTGCTAGTCACGAAGAAGTGCCCTTTTTCGGCCAGTGAACGACGGAAGTAAGGGACAGAAAGACGACAGCCTGTAAGTTAATTATCAGAATATTATCCTTATAGTTTTATCAGAATTATTGGGATTGATTTTTTTTTTTTTCTGATGAAGTAAGAAAGAAAAGTCTTGGTCGATTAACTCTGATAATAGGTGTTGTAAAGCCTCTTCCCCCCACACCTAAGCCAGAGGAGTTAGGAATTAGTGAATATTTATTGGAAGGAGAGGGAAAAAATCTATAAGAGTGAGAATTAAAAAAAAAAGGTGGAGCTTGTTACACAGATCATCCAGACACAGAGGGACGAGAATAGTTTAAGATTTAGTTGAGTTAGCGAGGAAATAAAGTGTAGAGAGAGTACCAGGGAAGACCAATAAAGCAGTGAATAAAGAGGGAATGAGCGTTAATCAGCTAAGTGTGTTACAAAGACTACCCTGCCACACCTCAAGGAGAAGACTGAGAATTTAGATGCGGTAATAATTTAGTGTAGCGAGAGAATCAGGCTTAGAGAATGAGAAGGTAAACTGAAGAGAGGAGAATAAAAAACTGAAGATTGTAGCACCAAGACAAGAGTATGAATATTTAGATAAGAATATATTTAGTTGAGCGAGAATGTGAAACTAGAATTAGATGGTGAGTATGAGAGAAAAGAAAGTGAGGAAGAGATGAGAATGTGAGAGAGTAATAAATGAATAAAGAACAAGATGGTGAGTATGAGGAGATGAGCATGACTGATAAAAATAATAAAGGATAGTACGAAAATGGAAATGAGAGGCTGAGAATGAAGGAGAGTGATAAAATGGATATGAGAGGTTGGTAATAAAATAACCAGGTGTTACGTAGATCATACTGACACACCTTAGCATAAACACAGAATATTATACTTAGAATTTAGCGAAGGAACATTAGAAAGAACCGGTTGTAAAAATAAATAAAGAAAAAAGATGAGTGAGGGGCATGGATTTAAGTGCTTTAAAAGAATCATATAATTTAATAAAGGAATAGAATTATTTGGATAATGGATTGTCGTATAATCTCTCTCTCTCTCTCTCTCCAACGAATACATTGATTTTAGGCTGTAGTTGATGTATGGACGCATGGGTGTGTGTGTGTGTGTGTGTGTGTGTGTGTGTGTGTGTGTGTGTGTGTGTGTGTGTGTGTGCGCGCGTCGTTGAGGTGGATATTGGTGCAGGCTGCTGGGAGGTGTAATTGATGGGTAGTGTGTAATTAGCTAGTCTGTTTGGCTTTATTGTAAATGCTCCTCTCTCTCTCTCTCTCTCTCTCTCTCTCTCTCTCTCTCTCTCTGGCTCTCTCTCTCTCATGATATTATCCTCTCCTGCCTCCCCACTCTTAATTCCTCTTCTTCCCCTTTCTTTATTTCCTCCCCCCACCCCTCCCCAACCACCCCCCCACCCCCCGCCAATAAACTAGCCGCAGCTGCCCCCACAGTGCTCTTTACGAGGGCAATTGGGTAGTTGGGTAGTTTAAGTTGTGGGGGTTAGTAGGAGGTGTGGCGTGTGGTGGTGTAGGATGGTGTTGTGATGTGGTGGTGGTGGGAAAATGTTACTGTGGTAGTGAGGTGTGGGATGCTGTGGCGAAAGGTGATGCCGTGTTGTGGTATGGGTGTGGTGATTAGATGGTGTGGTGTAGTGGTGTGACTGTGGTGTGATGAGCGTCTTTGTTGTGGCAGTGTAGAGTAGTGTGGTGTAGGGAGATGGGGTGACAAGTGGTATGACCTGGGTTGTGGTATGACGTGGTGTGGTGTGGTGTGGCACTTGTGTGGTGGTGTGTGATGTCCTGGTGTGTGTTGTGAGGTAGGATGATGGGATGCGGTGGTGTGTGGTGTGAAGGGGCATGTCAGGGCGGTGTTGGTGGTGTAATATTATGGAGTGGTGTTATGAACGAGTATGTTGATATGACATGTGTGTGGTGTAGTGTAGTGTGGTGTGGTGTGGTGTGGTGTAGTGTAGTATAGTATGGTGTGGTGTGGTGTAGTGTAGTATGGTGTTATTGTGGCGTGGTGTAATGTAGTGTGGTGTTAGTGTAGTGTGGTGTTACTGTGATGTAGTGTGGTGTTACTGTGGTGTGGTGTTACTGTGGTGTGGTGTTGTGTGGTGCTAGTGTAGTGTGGTGTTAGTGTAGTGATGTTAGTGTGGTGTGGTGTGATAGTGGATTATAGTGTTGTGATGTTAGTGTGATGTGATGTGATAGTGGCTTATAGTGGTGTGGTGTTAGTGATGTTAGTGTGATGTGATGTGGTAGTGGTGTTAGTGTGGTGTGTGTGGTGGTGATATCTGGTGATGTGGAGGTGCATGACTGGCTGTTGACCGTGTGCCAGGAAGTGAGATGGAAAAAAGTGGGCTGGGAAAAATCCAAGTACGAGTGAACCCCGCCTCATCCCTGCCATTTTCACCGCCACGGGTCACCACAAGAAAAAATAAAGTTAAATAAAAAAATAGAATAAAATAAAGGGGAATAGCGGAGGTACAAAAGTTAGAGTAAGGAAGATGAGAAGTGTAATAGACCAGTGTTTGGAATGGTGTAAAAAGTCCAGCACTAAGACTCTCGTTAAGTTTTTGCCTCTTGCTGTAAATTATCGTCAGACAAGAGTGGATGAAGGTTGTGTGGCTGACTGTACGAACCGAGTGTGTCGCCTGTACTCTTTTCACACAAACTTGGCCTAAAATTGCCATCTTTCTTTCTCGAATGTCATGTACCAATAGATTAACACTAGATTATGATGCAGGTCACGAAGAAGTGCCATGGAAAGGTTGTTGAGCTGTGGCAATATCATTTTCTATCACTGAGCTATGTGAAATAAGCTGCTAAAGGACGAAAATCTGGGTCAAGTTAAGGTGAAAGGGGTGTAGTAAGAAGTCCTCTGCTTTCTTAGGCGATATTCTCTTGTTTGAGGTAATAGTCATAAATTTTAAGATAATCTCCACTGTATAGAAGGTTGATATTTCCCTTTTTTAT
Organism: Coenobita brevimanus; assembly: GCF_032717465.1. Lineage (NCBI taxonomy): Eukaryota > Metazoa > Arthropoda > Malacostraca > Decapoda > Coenobitidae > Coenobita > Coenobita brevimanus. Next base: position 36,541,921 of record NC_137056.1, read on the forward strand.
TTATTTAAGTTGTTTTTGTAATGAAGTGTTTGGTGACCATAAGCAAAGGAAAAAGAAAAACAGGAAGTCGTCGGAACCAAGTGTGGGCGTCAATGTGTCGGGGGCTAAAGCACTGGAGGTGATTAGATTGCTAGGTCAGGCCAGGTCAGCTTATCTTTGGACCTTGGGGTGAACGAGGCGGAGAGGTCGTTAGCGTCTTACCCTTGCTCGCTGGGAAGGGTGATGGTGATGATGGATGGGTGCCCCGGGGTGGGGGTGGGGAGGGGAGGCTGGGTGGGCTGTGGCGGGGGGCGGAGTGGGGTGGGGTGTGTTTCAGGACTGTCCACTTTTTGCTTATTAATCGCTTCACTACGAGGACGTCTTCAGTTTATTAATTTTCCTGTGACGTTTAGGAGTAGGTAGAGTTAAGGAAGGTTGTAAGTGCAGGAGGAAGACGTACGTGGTGATAAAGGGTTAAAGTGGACGTGAAATCAGTGAGAGGAAACACAAAGGAAAGAGATGGTATTGTCCCCCATCACTTTTCAAGACGCGAGAAATCTTTTATTCTTGCTACCGTCAGACGATTTTGTCAGTCTGGAACAGCGGCCTTCCTTCTTCTTAGGGATTACGCTCTTCCCTGTTACTCCCTCCACCCGTTCTATCCACTTGTCGCTGTCCATGAAAAAGTATATGTGCGGATGGTTTTGTTTGTAGGATAGGGCTGTGAATCTCATGGTTTGGGTGATGTGTAAGTGACTGTGTTGCTGATGTCGTTAAACATAGTATTTTGAGTTCTCTTGTTTATGTGTTTTTTTCTTTATGTCTAGACCCAACCTCACCGTGTCGTTTAGGTAAGAATTAAAGTTATGATTATTAAGGTGATAATGATGATGAAGATGATGATGATGATAGCGTAACTGGCACGGGATGCACCCAAGAAAACTTTGCCCCGTACTTCGACACCCAACCTTCGATTTATAAACCCTGGTCCTTCTCTCAGTCCTAGGTGATGTTGCTATGGATCAGCCACATCTGAATGATTAGCTGACCAACTAGAGCCTTGATATGGGTGAAGAAGCAGAGGGAGCTGTAACGTGCTGTGTGGGGCTGATGGAGTTATATTTACCTGCGTTACAAGACACGAGGAGCATGAGAACAACACGAGTTTTTGTTGTTGTAGAAAGCTTTGAAATTAGCTCTTCTTCCATGCTTACCCTACCGTGCCCTATCCCTACCTCTCCACTGCCCTACCTTACCCTACCCCTACCTCTCCACTGCCCTACCTTACCCTACTCCCCTGCCTACCCTACTTTACCTCCTACTTTCCCCCCTGTCCCACCTTCTTCCTTGCCTTACCCTGCTACCCACCTGCAGTCTTCCCCTCACCTATACAAGCGCCGTTCACACTTTCCTGCATTTTCCTGCTTCGTGTTATCTTTCACTCACCCACCAACCTTCCTGTCTACCTACCCGCCCACCTTCCTTCCGTTCTTCCTTTCACTCGTCCTTCCTTCCTCCCATTCTTCCTTTCTCCCATCCTTCCTTCCTTCCTCCCACCCTCCCTCCTTCATAACAATCTACTGTCTATCTACCTAGCATCCTGTTTGTGTACCATATACTTGCCTACCTTTTTGCCTACCTACCTACCTATCCACCCAATCACCCACCGACTCCATCCCCCACTTACCCACCTACCAGTCCACCCTCCCACCTACTTACCTACCTACCTACCAGCCGCCTTAACGACTTACACCCCTACCGAGCTCTGCATCATCCAGACAGACACCCCTTATCCGTCATCTTGCAGAAAATCACGTGGAAAAAAAAAAAAAAATATTGACAAGTACATTTTCTCAGCACTGAAGCCCCATATAAGTTGCTGGATGAAGTCTTTTTTTTTTTTTTTTTTTTTTTTTTGTGGAGGCGGTGATGATGCATTATTATTGTTTATGATGGATGGTGGTGGTTTGATGAATGGTGTTTTTTCCCGTTTGTGTGTTCGCTTGTTTGGGTGGAGAGATGTGTGTGTGTGAGAGAGAAAGAGAGAGTGATTTATTTTATTTATAGTAATTTTTACTGTCATTGTCTTTAATTCCTTTCTTCACATGCTTTTCTTATCCTGTTTTTCTACCTAATTTCCTTCATTCTTTTTTTAATTTCCCTTTTTCCCTTTATCTTTCTTTTTACTTTTTTTGTCATTTACCTTTTTTTCTGTAATGCTGTCTTTATCTCATACTTTCTTCATTATCATTCTTTTTGCAATTCATTCTTCATTATCATTTCTTCATTTTTCTATGGTTTTGAAAATGTGCTCAGTTTTCCTACGGTGTTAATTTTTTTCATTTCTCTTTATCTTTACTAATTTTACTTTTATCTGATTTTTTCGTTCATTATTTTTCTCTCATTTGAAACTTTATCTCTAAGTTTTTCGTCCATTTTTTTTTTCTTTTTCGTTCGTGGTGTTTCGTATTTTAGCGTTATGTTGGTGCTTGTTTCCGGATCTTGCTTAAGTCGTTGCTTGTTTACGGATCTTGCCTAAATTGTTGCTTGTGTACGGATCTTGCTTAAATTGTTGCATGTTTTTTGGATCTTGCTTAAATCGATGCTTGTTTCCATCCCTGGCTTCAGTGCTCACTTGTTTCTGTATCTTGTTTTGTTTATATCTTACCTTGATTCTTACTTCTTTTCCATATCTTCCTCCAATTTCTTTTTCGGTCTGACTTGCTTCCCGGTCCTTCTCTAATTCTTGCCTGTTTCCATACGTCATTCTTTTCATTCTTTCCTTTACTAATCTTCCCATAGTCTTGTTTCACTGTCTTCCTTTAATCTTACAAGTTTCCATCGCATTGTGTATTATATTCTGTTCAAAATAATACCTGGTTCCTGATCTTCCCACTTTCTTTTCTTTTTCTTTTTTTTTTTCTTTTCTTATTGCTGTTTACTACTTTATTAAACTTTATTTGCATTCTTACTTCTTCCGTCTATCTATCTATCTGTCTGTCTATCTACCTATCTATCTGTCTGTAGCTAGGTGCCTTAATCCCATAAGGGGTGGCCACAAACAAGTCGCCGT